>NC_045511.1:24400021-24415021 GCF_009650955.1 Corvus moneduloides
TGAGATTTTTGCTGTACATCACGCAGCCTATACATCATGAAAGTCAAAACCACTGTGCCATTGTTAATGCAGTGTACAAGCTTACCTTCACTGCAATCATCACCAAAGCTCACAGCCACCCCAGCAGAAGCAGGATCAAGTCCTATATTTATACCGTATTAAACCTTATATTTATACTGTTCCTGTTCTTCCATATACCTTTGAAGGAATTCAAAGGTCCAAGGCAAGTCCTGGATGAATTTTACTATTATGTGAGAACCCAAAATCTGGGAATCCGTGAATTTTAAATAGTATCTCATTATTAAGCTACAGATTTGTGGCATATCTGGGCCAGGTTTCTCTATTCTCTAATTTAAATACTCCCAGCATCTTTTAAGGAAATTGTCATGTGATTTCAAAAAAACTCCACAGTTCAAAACACACTAAAAAAACCAAATAAAAATGTTTGTTAAAGGATTTACCCAAAGGTTTAGATTATATCTTTTGCTAACACTGGAACAAAATTCAGCTACCTCCTCTCATTATCATTGATAGACTGATGGATGGGCAGGGGAGCCTTTGAATGCTCTTTTGTATCTTTAAATTATATATTTGGCATTTCTAAATCACTTATGTAATTCAATTTTACTGACATGAATTTTCATGAAAAGAAATTTGCAGTTGCCTCATAAGTGGCAAGGAGACAAATTTTTAAATTTGCACATGGAAGTAATCACATCAAAGGCATCTACATGTTCACCTAATAAGAGAGCAAAATCAGCCCACTGCAAATGGTTAGATCTATCAGAGGTATGCAACACAGTGTGCATAGTGAATATTTACAGACTACTGACATTCATCCACATAGCTCTTTAAAAAGTTCTACCAATACAATCTCAGGTAACTATTTAGTGAAAAACTCAAAGAAAGCTCTGAATTGTCTGTGACTGGTACAAGAACTTAAATTCAGCTGGTTTAAGTAGCTTTGCTTTCCAGGAGCAGGATGTCAGTCTCCAAAAGCAGAGCATAGCCCTGTCACTATAGAGGAACAATGCACAAGGGACATGGCCAATGGACAAGACATCTGGTTTATGCCCTTAGTTTGTTTCTTCTTGACATTTAAGGAAGTCCAGGAACATATTTTCTTTTTATTGCTTTAGAGCTCCAGCTCTTACCTTATGCAAAATACAGTAAGAAAAAGTGAAAGGAAAAAAATGGAAAAGAGTTGAAGTCTAGCCATTTAAAAACACCAAGTGTTGTACTTTGTTTCTTTTTTTTTTTAACTGTTTATTGTTTGCACTTGTTCATATTTTACTGCAGTGATGTATTACAGCAAGGCAATGTTTATTTAATGCTACCCATCTGGTTAACATCCAGGGACTCACAATATTATATCTTGCTAGAGAGACTCCAAAAAAACCAACAACTCCAGCAACAACAGGAAAAAACAGCTGGGAGTCTTCTGGTAATTCTAAGGTGAAATCAGGCAGAAATGGAGGAATCAAGAGGAAAAAGGACAAACGTGAGAGGACAAACCCCATAAAATTACTATAGTTTGCTTCGCACATCTCCTGTATCTCAGATATTGTTTGACATCTAGAGTGTCACAGAAGCCAATAATTAACATGACTTTTGTGTGAAGTCTGCTTCACTGATTCTGCACACATACATGTATCACCTAATTAGATTTTTAATTCACATACATTGTGCCAGATTTTTTTTTAATTCTGTGATTTACAGCTACAAACACAGTGAGTTTGGGTTTGTAAAAGACGACTTATACCAGACCATGGAATTAGGTATCTTATAGAAAAATACAGAAAGGGGAAGGCTCCTAAAACATGAAAAGCACCTAATTTTAGAGCTCCTGTGCTGCTGTCCTGTGTTTCTTTTTGTTCCTGATTTCTCCATTGCTGAGTCAGGGTGTTTTGTCCCATTGGGTTTTATCATTTTCCTCTGAGAAACACTGAGAAACTTTCTTCATCATGTAGGCCTTGCTGCTGGCTGTGGACATGTTAAATGAAAATTGCAAATGCCACCATAGTCAGATGCCAAGGTCAGCATTTTCTCTATCTACCTGGGGAGATATACTACTCTTAATTTTATTTTTGTTTTCCCCACATGTTTCCTAACAACTTGAAACACTACTTGAAAAGTTACCCACATGGTTTAAACTGATTTTTTAATTAATCTACCACCTCAAGTCCATATGTGTAAAAATGTATAAAGGGCATCTTGAAAGCAATGAAAGTGGTATGTTTAGATCCCTTTTATGTTGAAGGTCTAATATCATTTGTTTTCAAAGCAAGTTATCACTAGTTGCACAAATCATGCTGTGCACCATTAGCCCCTGTTTTCAGTATAATACTGTTGATTCCCGTTCTGATATAATTTATCTCTCATTGTATGTATTCACCTGTAGACCTAGGAGTGTATATTGGACAAGTTAGGGGTCCTAGATGTAGGATCATTTATTTCCCCAGGGTGGAGTACCAGAAGTAAGAATTTCTCATGTCCTCTTTCTCTATAGTTTTGAAAATAATGTTGTATGATGAGGCCTTCATTTCCCCCTTTCCCTAAGAGAGAAGCTGAATACAGATACAAGCATGCTCCTTTTGCAAATCTCTTTGACTTGTTAAGTCTTTTGATTCACCCTCTTGATTTTTCTATGCTGAGTTTAAGAGTTCCAGTGACAGCTTAATCTCAAGCCATGGCACATTTTCCTCATTCCCGTGATGGCAGCAAAGCATGGGAGGAGAAGATCTTACTCTAGGAGAGAGCAGTGGTTATTTATCCTGTGGTTAGTGCAGATCACTGGCCGCCAGTAGACATGGACCCCTGACCCACACCTAGTCCCTGCTTTCCCTTTGGATGTTCTCCGTGGTAAAAAAGGAAGCCAATTAAGCACCCACTTAAGGACTTACACTGGGATCTGTGGCTGGAAACCTCTGCTACCAAGGAACATAGTATTATTTGCAAGAAGAAAAATTACAAAAAAGAAAAGTATATTAAATGGTATTCCATGTTTTCCTTCTGTAATAAAACTCCTTGGAAACAAGCCAGTCTTTAGCTACCCAGGATATTCTGTGGTATCAAAAGGTAAAAAGGTTGAAATATTTCATTTGCAATTACAAAACACACTCTTCCACAGTATGGTAGTACTGTGTCCTCATTAAAAGAACTGCCAACAGCAGTTCATGACACTAGTAGATGTGGAACTTTGGCCTATTAAATACAACTGCAGAGAAGACTATTTTATTCTAGAAAATTAAAAGATCTTAGCAGTAACTTTAGTAAGCTAAGCTCTACTCTGCAAAAATGCATTTAAAAATGTATGCCAAAATTAATCTTGGTCCATAAGATCTTTCTGCTGTCTAAGGCCACAATTTTAGACACAAGAAAATAAGAAATTGCAATGCTGCAGTAGCTGTGTGTCCTCATTACATTGAAATAAAATGTTATTTGGACCACTCCTGCTCCACTAGAGTTCTGTGTGTAAGAAAGTGTTTATGCTGATACAAACAAATAGTCCAACATTGCCTTTCATGAAATTACAGTAGCTGATTTCATCCATTGCTACACATGGCAGAGAGATATAACTAATTAACAGAGAATTCCCTATGAAAACATAATTCTAAAATATTTTGGCTTCACCTGTCAGCAGATGGACTGCAAGAGATACTATAGGAAAATGAATCAAGCCAATTGAGTGCTGGGGATTTTTTTCTTCTTTCTTTTTTTTTTCCATAACACAGATACTTTTGTCATCATGTTAATAAATCTGAATAAAATCCTGTAAAACTAAAATATTTAAAATAGTAGTTCATCAAGTTCGGCTGCAGAATCCACAGTTGAGCCTGATTTTTCAGAAATGCTGAGTCTCAAGCACTATCCATTAATTTCCTTTCAGGGAAGGAGCCATATAGAGTGCAAATGGTGGGTGGATCTGCTACCACTTAGGCATCTGGAGAAGAAGGCAAGTGGGAGAGTTCATTTAGGCCAACTGGTCATATATCCAAACATTTTCAGCCAAAATCTTCAGTGATGAAAATAATTCTTTTTTTCTGCAATGCCTTTTATTTCCTATTTTAAATGGACAACTTATTGCTCAGACATGTCAGCAGAAATCAGGAGAGGTGCACTCTAGCCCCCTGGGAATCCCCCTGGCTCTGAACAGATAGCCCAGGTATTGCTTGCCATGCTCAACTGTCCTTTCGAAGCAGCCTGCCCTGCCAGGAAGTGGAGAGATATGCTCTCCACAGCCACAACTCCACCTCTTCCGCAACCAAGGAAAAACTCATGGGAAGGGTGAGTGGAACACAGAGCCAGGTGCACTTATTCCCATTTCCCCTAAAATAAAAAGCTGAACAGTCACCTCTTACTTTCTCTTGTATCCACCAGAACTCTTTTTTCCAGTTAAGAAGAGTAAGATGGGAAATCTCTGGAACTACAACTGTTTCCCATATACTGCTGCCCATGGTCGTCTGGAGAAAAGTTACAGAGCAAAGCTGAGGGATACCCATTGCACGGTACTTACTCCTGGGGTATGGTCAATAGAACTGACTTCTTTGGGACAAGCAAGACACTGGCAAACACTAGTCCTGAATGGATGAATTCAGAGAGTGCCTGTGATTTTAAGAAGATAACTCTGCCCTCTGTGACCAGTTCCAAATGATCTTAGAGTGTCTCACATCTTCCTGAAGTTGTTCCTGTCATCTGCTACAGGAGATTTCTACAGACATAGATCCCCATTACAAGCCTACATCTACTCTGCTGCAACTTGGTGAAGACCCATCTACTCCTTCAACACTTCCGCAGGCTCTTGGTACTCCTAAGTCCGTGTGGGTTGTGGAGTCCTCCAGGTCACCCTCTTTAAGCTCACAAGGCACATCCAGTGAAGATGTCACAGGCAAGACCTCATGGGGGCCAAGGCTTACACACACAAATGTCATTTGGCAAGCATAAGCAAGACCCTTTCAAACAAGCTGCAGACAGGTTGACAAGAGGACTCAAAGATTCTAAAGTCTGCTTGAGGCCACCATGTATTTGCAAGATATTCTTATTGAAATTTATTTCAATTACAGAATCTATTGAATTTAAATCAGAGATGTTTGTCTTTAGGATTATTGGTAAGAAGTAAAAATAAATATCTGTAATAAATAATAATAAATAATCAGTAATAATAAATATCTGAAAGAATATAGTCTCAGTATAGTAAATGCAATGGTTGTGGCAAAACTTGAGAAGGAAATGCCTCACCAAACAAGAACTGTAATTGTCAATGGCAAGTATATTTTATCCTACTGTGACCCCACATAAAGATATTCTGATGTCAAATAGGTTTTTTGAAGGCTTACTGAATATTTTTCTTCTTTTTTTCCAGCACAGGAAAGGGAAAGGTAAATAAGTGAATGCTGTAAATGTATTTTTAAATTTTAATATATTTCACCTTTTATTATTGTCTCAATTTCAAGCAGATTCTGAATTACCAGGATTTTCAAAAACATGGGGTTTTGACAGTTACAGCATCAGTCACATTCCCTACAAATAGATAATCTTATCTATAGCTCAAGTTTAAAACAATTTTTCACAGCTGGTATGAAGTATGCCTCTGTGTGTGGTGGAGGAAATTATTACAAATGTGCTACATGGACACTAAGGAGAAAATTCAAGAGAAAACATTGCTGTGTATTTTTTCTGATTTGAAGATATGGCATGTCCAACCTAAATATTTTATGTCATATATTATAGTGAAATTCACCCTTTTGTGTGGCTGCACTGAGCCACTTTGAGCAGAAAAGAAGCACTACAACATACTGGTCCATCAAACTGAATTCAGATTAATTTTGCAGGATGATGCAAAATAACTGCTATTTCCACTAGTTTGCTTCATCCCTCATTCCACCAGTTTGTCTGGCTTTTTTTAGTTTGCTGTCCTTATTCAACCTCCAACCTCCTTTTGGACACCAAAACCTTCACTATCCCAATATTTTTCTACCCCATTTGTTGATTTATTCAGATGCAGCATGATACCCCATTTGCTGGTTTAATCACATGCAGTATATGCTTGCTGAAAACAAGTATTTATATGTGGCTATGACTGTTTTAAAATATTTTGTTTCAGGGGAAGTTTATTCTTCTGCAGGTACTACTGCACAGTAACTCTTTCAGAGATGCCCAGGAAGACTTGTTCTTGAGGTCAACTCGCTTCCACGATTCACAATGGAAATGGTTTGATAAAGCTTGTTTTCTGCAGTGATGGAGAGAACTGCTTTAAGAAGTCACGATGTTGAATGGTGCTGTCTTTGTCAGTCACACTATGACTTGCACAGGTCAAAACAATCACATAACTGGAGGCAACCTCAAGTTCACTGATAAAAATGGGATTTGTAAACATTTTGAAAGAGTTTATAGAGAAAAGCAGGAGATGGGGTCATTAATACCTAAATAAAGTGTGTGCATGTATCTTCAATTTTGAGCATCATATGCAATTTCAGAGAGTTTTAACTAGGTGGACACAGAAAGCTTCTTTGTAGCTTTCTGATTAAAGGAGACATAGTATAAGTGCTCATTTTCTTATTGTACTGATGCCCTTTTGCCGGTCCTAAAATCATGAGCCAGACACAGTCAGGTAAAAAGAAGTTACCTTTATAAGGATCCTTAGGTGCACAATTCGCCAGGTGGAAAATGCAACAAATGCACATGTAGCATAACACCCATACAATTTTTATATGTTTAGCACATTAGCATATCTGGCAAAAGTCCCCAGTTAGAGACGTAAGTGGTGAGGTAATTTCCCCCTTGTTCAACCCTCTTTGAATTCCCCCCCCTTTAGATAGGAACTATTCATTTGTTTATGAAAATGTGTCTCAGACAGCTAGTTTCAACCTTGGCTTCCCTGAGAATCTAACCTTGGATCCCCAGCTTGGAGCTGCTGGGGAATTTATTTTGTCTTTCTGTCTAACAGAGTAGGTACAAATACTGTGATAGGCTACAGAGCTACAAATATATGTGTAAAGAATATAGAAAATATATAAAAGGAAAAAGGCAAAAATCAATTTGGCATCAGTATCCATTTTTATTAGTTTTAACAGATCTATCTACGTGTGCTTTCAGAAGAGACTCCACTGTACCACCATGTCTGTGTTATACCCCATTGCACCCTGTCCCTGCTTCCATGCACAACACCCTGTGAGCCCAGGTTAGCCCTGGGGAGTAGTGTCAGGGCAAAACCAGATCTGGCAACAGTCCCAGGTTGTGTGTACATGTACACACAAGCTTTGTCTCCCCATATTGTTTGGGAGGAAGAAGACTGTACCTTTAGATGGAGAATTTCAGCAGGACAAGACTTCCTCCTCAATTTTTATATCACTCCTATGAGCTTTACATGCTTGATAATCTGCAAATGTGTTTACCTGTTAAACAGTTCTCTAGAACTGAGCTTACATAAATAACAAATGATATAGCAAGCGTATGATGATATTTTAGAAGCTTAGAAATAAAAATGTCATTGAAGAGGAAGCACATTTTGCTGATTTTAGACTCTCTTTCCCAGCTGTAACTGAAATAGGGCACTTTTTGAGTTTCTTTTTACATACAATTGCTTCTTTTTTCTGTTCAAGAAGCAGCTTTCTCACAGTTAGGGTCCTGCTCATTGGGCATTGACTCATCTGGCCATGTACTGTGGGAGGTCAGATTTTATGAACCATTGCAAGTATTTCTACATGCTAGACCCAGAAAACCACAGTTGCTTGAAGAGTTGTGTTGAGGAAGAAGCTGAGACGACCCAAACCAGTCTTTAGCCTCCCAGAGTCACCTGTGCAGCACTGTCTCAAGGCTCACACTGAAGACCAGGGCACTTGTGGTATCTAAGGGTTTAAGAAATGCATGTCTTAGTGAGTTGATTGCAATTAGGTATAATGAGATTCTTCCAAATACTGTTTCAAAGGAAAGTAATATCCAAGCTCACTATAAGGAAAAGAAACCTGCTTAAAGTTTAGGTGTCCTTAATGCATCCAGCAACCAACATCATTATTGAGATCTCATTTTTTTCTTCATGTATCCAGAACTGACTGGGTGTTGGGCCCAAGCACAGCATACGTTCACGATTTGAGAGTTCACCAATTTGCCTTTGGGTAAAATTGATAATCTGTCTAGTTTCCTATTTACATGGAGATCTTCGGGGTCTGTTCTGTCCTCTGGGAATCAGATGGATTTGTTACTTGGTCTTCCAGAAACACAGGTCTAGTGAGAGTATATTCATTATTTTTTTACAGGAAAAGGGACATACATGAAGTATAAAACATGCAATGGTGGTGGGGAAGGGAGTGAAAGGACTATGAAGTGAAAAGAGGCAGGAACACTACATGAGAGGATAAAACCTCTAATGAAATCTGGGGGAAGGCAAAACAAGTTGAACTCTACAGCAATATGGCTTGGGACGCTGAAATATCCACAGCAGACCAGGGTAGATTGGCCCAGCACAGCCTGTCTCCACAGCACGGGTGTCCTCCATCAAGCCTTGAGTGGGATGAATGCATCACTTAGAAAACATTCAAACTCAGATCTTCAGCCCTCCAGTCCCCTCACCTCCATGATCATTAAATTTCCTGTTCATTCCAAATTAGGACTGCTAGCCCCTGTCATCCTCCAGCACTAATGATGTGGAGGCATGGAAGAGTTCAGTGCTTTGACCAAAGAGTGACATCAAACAGATACCAGACAGAGATGTGTGGTGTACATGGCATTGTGTTCAGCCCATCAAAGAACAGACTGTGGGAAGCTATGCTCATCCACAGGGGCATTTTATTATTTTATAGCGGTTCCACCCCAAGCCCTGTGCTAATGGCTCTGGAATCCAAACACAAATGCTGCATTGAAAGGAGATGAATTTATTTTGACCTTTACTGAAAATGTGCTGTGAAACAAAGCACTTAAGCATTTAGAGTCTGTTACATCTCCACATAATACACGTTCATGTTGATAGGGAGAGTGCTAACCAACCGAAGTTACAGTCGAGAGCTGGAATGTGTAAAACTCTTCCAGGAAATATATTACATCCCCAGTTCAGCCTGTGCATCTTGTCTCAGCCTGTGCAGTCCAGGGTCTGGAAACCAGGGGCAAAGGAGAGCCCTAGCTAGGGAGAGGAAAGAAAGCCATCCATAAGGTGACCTTCGGGAGCTTCTTAAAGTTGGCCAGAAGGAAAAAGGGGGAAAACAGCAGTGGAAAGGTCACGTCCCAACCTTATCACCCAATGTACTACCTCTCTCCGTCAGTAGCCCAGGAAACCAATACAGTGAGGATGCCACATCGCCACCCCCGGGGCGCTCACCTGGCCGGCACCGCCAAGAGAGAGCAGGGTTGCTCAGGGTCCCGTCTCCCCGCGCACAGCTGGACCCAGCACGGCGCCGGCTGAGCGGCCGTTCCCCTGCCTCGATTCCCGTGTCAGAGAGTTGAGATGTTAACTACAGCAAAACTCGAGGCTTAAAGTCCCTGATGCATGATGAATGGTTGCTGGGCCAGCATCTTAAAATCTATGCTTTTGCTTCTCCTTAAACACTTTAAATTGACAGCGCAATAGATCAAACACTTTTACTGAAAGCAGAAGCTTTGGCAATTTAATTTAACCAAGTGCACACTTATCGGTATCCCAGTCCCGTGTCCGTTCCGTCCCGTCCGCCTTCCCCCCCGCCGCTTCCCCACGCGATTACCCCTTCCCCGGGTGAGCGGGGACCAGGAGGGAGTGACAGCACGGCCTCGTGGGCTCGTTGGAGACCGCGGCTCCCGGCTCCTGCCCGCCGACCAGCCGGCATCTCTCCCTCCCTCCATCCCTCCCTCCCCTTTCCCCTTCCTTCCCTTCCCTCCCCCGCCTCTCCTCCGGGTGGAGAAGTTGGCGCTCTGCCCATTCAGGCATTCAGCGTCAGCTCCTCAGGGATCAGCAAGCAAAGTCACAGTCTGCACAAACAGAGCTTTCAAATTCATAAAATTCATAGGATTTTTCACAAATGAATGAACACAATTTTCTACCAATTTCCTCATTATGCAAATATGCAAAATATCAAATTTAGGCCAATTAGGGTCCTCCACAGTCCCAAATTCACCCGTTTAAGCCATAATTGCAGAAACTATCAAATAATTACGGTCGCTAATTGGAAATATTTGTGACAGATACAACAAATTCTTGCGCAAATTACATTTCATTCTAGGAACCACTGCGCGCCACTGAAATTTTATCGAAGTCTAATTTAACTTACATAATGAGTTGAATTGAGTACTTGTTATCAAATTTGAGCAATTCATAGCCCCGTAATGTGGAATGATCAAATAAATTAAAAGGGAATTTATTCAATATTTTGTTGCTATCCTTTTTTTCGAAACCATTGCTATTTTGTAGGGAATTTCCTTCTGCTCTGGCTGCCCGAGGTGGGTGACATGTGTCATAAAAACCCCAGCAGCAGCCGGAGAAGCAGCAGCAGCCAAGTGTCCTGAGAGCTGACAGAAGATAAAGGGCAACATTTCCAGTTATAGCTTCTTCCCCCGCACCATCACTCTTCCCGCAGATGGAGGGAGAGGGATCGTAAAACGCACGCTCTTACTTTGAAAAATACCTTTGGATCCTACATCATTTCATTTTTCCTTTCTTTTTTTTTTTTTTTTTTTTTTTTTTAAATAATGCTTCCGGGTGACAGAGGAGCAGAAGGGTGAGCATGTCGCGGCCCGGCTGTACCAACGGGAGCCACTCGCCGGGGCGTGCTCGTGGCCCTCCCCACAAGGCTGCGGTCTCCGGGCTGTGCCCCCCAACCCCATCCAGCTCGGCATGGAGAGCGGGCTGTGCCTCTCGGGGAGGCCTGTGCCCCTGCTTCCCCCCCACGTGTGCGCACAGGAGCACGCGTGGGCGCCAGGCTGCCCGCTCCGCCGTCCGAGCCGGCTGCAGAGCGCAGTCCCCGTGCGTGGCGGTGTGGGAACGTCGCTTTGTGTGAGGCTCTACAGCCGCTTCTGGCAGCTCGGAGAGAGGGGCTCCGGGTGAAAGGACCGCGTAAAATGCAAGCTAATGCTATGCATTTACACACAATAACTGGGTATAACAGATAATTATTAAATACATACTTTGGGCTCGTGCGTAAGACATTATATACAACCTATATTTATATCTATACCCCTTGAGTTACCCTCCAAGAAGAAGGTCAGTTCCCTGGACATGAACATTTATTTTTCTTTCTCACAGCATGCACACACACGCGCACATTTTTTAACTGCCTGTGGCCTCGTTGGCGGATTATAAATGTCTCCTTCTCGCTGTGATTTGTTTAATCCGTGGAAATGGTGCTGGTCCTATGTAAACAAGCCAAGTGCGGAATGAAGGCAGTCACCCATGCGTGGCCAGCCTGCCTATTTGTCAGAAAACCTTCATAAATACTGAGCCGGGGCTGGGCAAGGATGTGATGTCTCCATTTTTGCCAGGAAAGGGCACGGGGAAGACAAAGCGAGGCAGAGCGCCGTGTAACCTTTCAGGGAGAGCGAGCGCGGTGCTCCCGCCCGCCGGGGCCAGGGCCGGGGCCAGTCCTGCCTCGCCGCCGCCGCCCGCCCCGGGATGGTGAACCGGCGCTGGGGAGGCAGTGCAATAATACCCTTATAGAATGCAAGCGTCCAGCATATTCGCGCGTGCAAAATAACACACCAAGCCCAGGGCGCCGAGCTGTTGTCGTTCAGGTTTTTCATTTCGTTTTGGTTATCTGGGGGATTTTTGGGGGGTTGGTTTTGTTTGGTTGGTTTGTTGAGCTTTTTTTAAAACTATAGGCTGAGTGAGGGTGGAAAGATTATATCCTCTTCGTGTCTTTTGCTCCAGCTCCTACCGTCGTTTTATTCCCAACAAACCTGTGAGGACCAGCTTTTTTTTTTTTTTTTTACTTCTTTTTTTCTTTTCTTTCATTTTTTGAGGGAGGTATATTTCTTTCTGTTAACACTTATTAATCTAAAATGTCACTGTGATTGAAGAAAATCTTAATTGTTCTCAAAGTCTGCCTTACTGCGTCATTACAAATCTTATTGTGTCCACCGTGTTATTTATTTATATTTTACTTGAGGAAAAGCGCCTGTGAGCCTAATCAAACACTTTATAACAAAACCAGTAATTACTTCCGGTAATTATCATGCCCCTTATTAAAAAAAAAAAAAAGTGAGAAAACGTCGAGTATTAAAACGTGAAAGCAGCTATTAATCAAACCTTTACACCTTCTTTAACTCAGGCGTGATGGTGGGTGTTATCATAAATCTACTCTGATAGTAACACAAGAATAATGAGTTCAGTAATGATACCGATGATGATGATAATGATTTTAACCAACAAAGAATGGTGTAGATTTATTGCTAATAATGTGGTACAGGAACCTCTTCATTAAAATTACCTATATGTACTCCTCACTGTTGAAAAGGAGATTACAAAGTGTAGTTTTGCGCATTACCACAGCCCCACACAGCCGCCGGAGAGAGGCTGCGGACAGCGCCCGAGGCCCTGACCCCGCGCCCGGCCGTGCCGCCGGGGGACGCGGGGGTTGGGGTGCCCCTGCCCGGCCGAGCGGGGGGTCGGTGGCTGGGGCGGAGGGAGCTCACCAGGAGGAAGGGCTCCCATCTCCCCCCCCGGCCAGGCTACGCCACGCCACCGCGGAGTGAGGCGAGGACACGAACCCCTCCGGAACCCGCATTTCTTGGTGGTTGCCAGCTACGGGGCGGGCTGCGAGTGACCTTCCCCAGTCACGGGTGGAAGAGCCGACCAGGGGTTTGCTGGAGGAACAGCTGCCCCCACCCGAGCCTCCTGCCCGCACCTGGTCCCGCACCACGGTTCCCGGCTCCGCTCCCGTAACCGCGGGGTGTAAAACCCGCCCCGCGAGCCCTCCTTCCGCCGGGCCGCGGAGCGTACGGGCCGACTTTCTAACACTTCTCCGGCTCTCCTAAAAACTCCTGACCCTCATCCCCCGTTCCGTCGGAAGGCAAGCCGCGGCTCTATGTGTTATCTCTTGCCTCTAATCTGTTTGCAACAAGGAATTTTCAATGTTAAAAATGCTAATAAAATTGATTCAGGTAAGATGCGCTTAATAAAATAGTGACATAATTACACTTTGTACGTAATAATACATCTGTAGTATTATAACCTTGGCTATGAGTTATGAAATCAGTGTATGGGCCAATTAGCTACATAGGGTTTTTTTAACTAAGACACTATAAACACTGGTTTTAAATGTCCTAATTAGTTACTCGCTCATTAATTAACTTTCTGATTAATTGTGTAGCAATCTAATTTGCAGATGAGACACTTAAACAGTGATACCTTGTAACTCTTTCGTCTTTAAAATTCGTAATTAAAATACAGTTTTGCAACCGGTCGGTCCGCAGGCTTGGAGGGAGATGCCCTGCCAGCGGGGAGGCGATTCGGACGACCCCTTTCAAAGTTTTATCTCCTTGGGTGATGCTACGGCGCTGTTCCCTCACCCTGGAGGAAGGTGTACAGCTTCACAAACGCGGTGTGGCCCCGGGACCTCTCCGAAGGGGTTATAGGCTCGGTATCTCATCCTTCGAGTCGCCTTTTGCCCCTCACAGGGGAATCCGCCGTGGCTTGCGGAGTGGTTTTCCTCCCTTCCCCACCCCCATGCCCACTGACACCTGATCCGCAAGGGGTGATTTAATGTGCCGGACCACGGGATAATGGCAGGAGTACATTTAAATCACTGCCAGGCCTCTATTGTAATACCCCGTGGCGGTGCCATTAGCATCAGAAAGCCAGGCACTGTCATGAATCGCTGTTTTCCACCAGAGCCATTGTGGCCCGGGTTTGTCTCTGGTCCCAACCTGCAAAAGCCTTTAGCCCTTATGGCAGATCATTCTCTAAGTGAATAGAGATGAAGGAAGGGATATTAAGTGACTCTATAAAACATCCCGGACACAATTGTGTGATTGATGGAGGACAAAGTGGGAACAGCAGGACACGGGATCCTGGGAGAAGCAGCCCTGTCAGTGCGAGAAACCCATCTCTGGAAACAGCTTCTCCTGGTGGAGTTTGCAGTCTATTTGTATGAGTAATCAGCTGATACCCCTCTCTGTCAGCCGTGTTTACTCACTGATTTTCTCAACAAGACAACCATTGACACTGGATGGATGGGGCTAATCTGGCGCAGAACTGGCGGCTTTGCAGAGGCTACAGGTCGAAAATAGAGCGCCGTGCCAGCTTCACCTCGCCTAATCTAGCGGCTAATATTTATTAGAGCCAATTTAGACCGCGCTCCCGCAAAGAGCAAGGAAAGGCCCGGGTGCAATTAATAACACAAGCAACGACAATTGCCAGGCACATCCGCAAATAAAGGACGCAAAGAAACGCAGGAGAGGGGGCAGCCTCGGGCACCCCGCTCCAAAAAGGGGATCGGGGCGCCTCCAAGAGAAAACCAGAAAACCTAACCCCTCAAAGCAGCACCACACAACAACAGGAGGGAGAGAGGCGAGACAGCCATCGAGGGTGCGCACGCACGCACACACACAGACCCTTCTGCGCCCCGCGGAGCCAGCGCAGCAGCCGCGGGTCGAGGCGGAGCGGGGCGCGGCGCTGCTCCCCTCGGCTTGCGGCGGGGAGCGGGGAGCGCGGGCGGCCCGTGTCCGTGTCCCTGCTCGCCTGGTCCCGACCCCCTCTCTCCCGAGCCGGCGGCAGCTCCTTGCTAATTGTTCGGCTCCCTTCATGCACACATCTCCACTAATTTTCCATTTCTCATTCTGCAGGTAGGTGGTGGGAGGCGGCTCGGGGAATACGGCACATTCTCTTAGCTACCGCATGAATACAGTTTGTGGTGTCCATCAAGTCCTTCTTGTAAAGGTGGTTTGGTAAATTAACAGATTCGCTGTATAATCAGGCATGCGGTACAGAGGCCAGTGAGCTCTCCCGTTTAACCAGGTGAGATTTCATCATCTAATGGGCTGGGAGGTGTGACAGAGATGCTAAGTTATCAATTAAACTTCATAAATATCATTCGATTGCAATTT
>NC_045511.1:24420021-24460021 GCF_009650955.1 Corvus moneduloides
ATCTTTAGTTGTTCAGAACTGGTTTAATACAATATCAGAATAAATTCTATACATTCATACAGAGAAAGATCGAGCCATTATTTTAATGTTTCAGGTCTTTTACCATTTTCTTTTTACTAAAAAAGTCAGAAATCTGACTGGCCTTGCTCAGCAGTGTTAAGTTAAAGACTTCAACACATTTCAGAGGATTTTGGCTTGAATACAGAAGTCACTGGTCTGGCATGAAACCTGGTCTATCAGTGGTTTCATCACGGCTGGGATTTTCACTAAATTTAGCTGTTAGCTAATATTCTTGAATATAACATATTCTTAGGTTAGGTTGTATTATTGGGGGGTTATTTTTTTTTTTTATTTTAAATGTAAAACTTTATATGAAATGTGTTAAAGGGAAATTATTTCAAGTAGGTGATTGCAACACAAAAAGTAAGTCAGATCTGAAACTGAGTAAATATTTTTTTCTCAAGCACAGTCAGTCATTATGCAGATCTTTGAATAGATTTTCCTCATGCTTCCTTTAGCTGTAGTCTTTTTCCTATACCTGCTTTTTCCTATATTTATTTAATCAAATTCTATGAATTGCTGTCAGGCACTGAATTCATTTCCCCCTGAAGAGAAACCTAGTTGCATCTCTTCATCTGGCTGAACTAAAACCAATGTATTTAATAAAAACAAAGAGAGGTTAATCTCAATTTTTATTCTATAGCACTGTTAAGGTTAAATTAAGACTAGATCTTAGGCTGGCATTTTTTATAGTCTTTTTTTTTTTTTTTGTAATCTCTGTTATGGATATGAAGAACTCCGTATATCCAGAGCCTGACTTTGCACTTCCATTTTAGGTATCTGTGAGATTAGAATTAGGTATGTGCAAAATTGCTAGTTAGTGCAATACATGACAGCTGAAGTTATAAGAGGAAACAAGAAACAAATACACTTTTCAGTTATTCTGATGTGGAATATAGTATTTAGAATAAAAGATACACTTTAAATTGTATCTTACAGTGATGTATTTATTTTGTCTTTAGCTCCTTTGATTCTGCTAATGAGCTCACCCCTGAATGAAGCAAATCTCTGGACATAAATGAAAGGCTTTTAGATTGGCACTAATAAAACCAAGATCATAATCTGACATTAACTCCAAGTTACCTAATTTAAAACTGTATCATTACAGTATTTTAATTAATTCAGTAGAAGTGGACTCTTCTTTTACAGTGTTAATTGGAAAAATTAGACCTTCTAGATTTGTTTTTTGAATCTTTCTGAACTTGAAAAGAAACACAGATTCTGTCCACTGCCTGCAGACAGACAATCAATCAGTGAGCATGCTTTCAGTTCCAGCTCAGCTCCTACTTACAATGAGTAGAAACCTGTTACAATAACCTCAGCCACCACTATACAAATAGAACAAAACTATTTGGGACCAGTGAAAACTAAAAACCCAACCAACAAAGAGAAAAAATGTCTCCACCACACAAGAACAACAAACCAGTTAACTGAATACAATTCCACTGGCCACCAACAAGCACTAACTGTTCTTCAACATAACTATACCTGTCTTTTATAAGACCCCAACAAGTATGTTTTTCTTTAATACTTTGTATTACTATGAGAGGAAGCACACTTTTTTCTCGACATTTTCCAGTAATATTCCACAGCATACTTTACCAGAATCTGACATTCTAACAAAAGCTCAAATACATTTATTAGGATTATTTTTGTCTTTGGATCTTTTATTTGCTGAAGCTACTTTCTTATTCATAATCTTCCTGATGTGCTTTGTCCAGATCATTTGATTAGGTCTTTGCAGACATAGAAAATGTTAATAGTACCTGTAACAGTAATTTGGGGGTTGGTGAATTTCTGTGATGAGGTGGAGGGTGGAGTTTTTAATGAAATTAATATTTACCTTTTCCACATTTTACCCTAAAATAACTGCAATTTTATTTAAAAGATGAATAAAAATATAAGTAATAAAACTTACTGTCTATGAACAAAGTTATAAAATAAAGGCTCTTTACTATATATGTGGTTTAACTAATGCTGGAATCTATACATAATTCCTGATGAAAGTCTTTCATATCCAGGATGTGTAGTATACTAACATGAAGAGATACAGTGAACAATAGTGAACATCAAATGTTTACAGAGATTTCGCACTGCATAAAATGTGACAGACATGCAGTGGAAAATATATCCCTCAAAACCAGAAATGTGCGCTGGCACCATGTTATTTGTATGTAAAATATGAAGAATGGTTTCTGAAAGCTGGAGAAGAGCATTGTTCACTAGTTAATGTGGCATATCACAAAATCCATGGAAATGCTTCTCTTTTGCTTGCATATAAGCTGGCCGAGAATATTTTTTCCACTTTCACGAAGACTTTTGAAAGCATCTGAAGTGTTAATTGCTCATCAGGTATAACTTTAGATATGAAGTTCCAAATTCTGATTTTGCCTTGCTTTGATGTAAGTCTGTCTACTAAAATAATCATGATAGAAATCATGGTGTGACTAACTAGCGAAAGTCCAAAGCCTCCCATCCTGCCTGCACAGATGTGATATCTTTTGGGAGAAGCCTGTCTGTCTGCATGCACCCTGTGTTCCTTTCTCTAGTGTCATTCCTACATCTCCAAGCTTTCCTTGTATAAGGAGTGCACAAGTAAACTTTCCTGAGCAAGACCTTGTGATCAAAACCACATACACTATCAATCCTGCGGCCATTTCTTTAAGCTTTTGAGTGGTATGTCAAAAAAATACTGCCAAGTACTGTTACATAGTAAAATCTCTGCAGATTTCCATGGGACAAAAAACCCTCCAAACAATCTCTATGGAACTTAGTAGATATTGCTTGTCAATGACCTTTGGAACTGCTTCTTTTACACATTCAAACCTGATAATATCATGGTATTATCATCCCAGTTTCTTGAAAACAGAAGTAGCTGTCTTATGGACCATTCCTCTACGTGTAATTCACGCTGCAGGGAAGGCTGAAAGAGTTAAGCACATGTTAAAAGGAAGTGTTGTTACCCTATTTCTACAAACGTTCAATTTCTACAGTGTTCAATACAGCTAAACCAAATTGGTTGCAGAGACACATTAGAAAACAGGAATTCATTGTCCAGTGACAGGTAAAAGTGCATCAAAAGAGCACTTGGTGGAGTAATCAGCCAGTGCTTTCTGATGGCTTTCCATGTAAAACATCACAAAGGCAGCAGTTGGGAATAGGAGATCTGCTGTATTGCCAGTCTGTTGCAATGGAGATGGGGAAGGAAAGAGTTAGAGAGCTTCTAAGCCTGCCTTTGCTTTAACAAAACCTGCAGTTTTGTTTAGATTTAAGTTCCCAGATAGTTAGTAATGAATTTATTAACATTTCAAAAAAAAAAAAAACAAAAACAAAACAATTATAATTATCAATGAGAAAGAGGAGTTTATGATACTTATAGGTAACTCTAGAAAAACACATTTTAAGGATGTTTCAACCATGCTTAGGTACATGCATAACTCCATTCATATGAGTATGAAATCACTCTGATTTCTGTAGCTATATACACTCAAGGGGACTATGGTTGAACCTGTGGTAGAGTTCAAGCACGGGAAGCTAATTTTTCATTTTAAAAATTACTTGTTTGCTAAATTGAAACGGTCAGCTACTGTTATTTTTCTTGATTTCAATAACTGCTGTCTTGAATGAAGAGGAGAAAAGCACTGTAAGAAGCTGTTTGCTTACATAATTCAAATAAGGGCAAAAATGTTGTGTTGGTGTGAAATTACAGACAAAAATTTCTCCCTGTGTAGTTCAGAATGCAAGGGCAAGATGCGAGTGTGTGCATGGGCACTGATTTACAGCAAATAAAAATGGTTAAAATCCTTCATTTCATGTAAAAAGAGAGGTTTAGATTTCTCTTGGGAATATTTTCTGCATTGTTATGTGTGCAGCTTCTCCCTACTTAGAGAAACACAATAAATGTATAACTTTACCCTACCAAGTGACTTGTTCTGTAGTTCTCAAGTGTAAAATTTCCAGTTTTCTGAACAGAGAGAAGGAAGGAGGAGTTTCTGGTGGGAAGTGATATTTACAGGTGTCTCAGAATAATCAAGTGTATATTTGATTTAAGCAGGAGTTTTTGTGTAAGTTATAAACACGAGATGTGGAATTTTAGAAATGCCTACAGGGGGTATTTCAGTTACAGCATTTTTGCTTCAGACTTGTTCTTCATTACAAGCCCTTTATGAAAATTAACCTTGCACGCTCTGCTCTGCAACTGATCTCAAATGAAGGCTGTCCCACCAGTTTTATTTGCATCACACGAGTACCTGGATACCTGCCTCCAATATAAAACCATGCCCTCAGTAATTTCTTTATGAAACCTATCACATTTGTGTCACTTAGAAGAGTTTATAACAGCTTTTTCATCCTCCTTTTTCAAAAACAATGGTATTCATGTTACAGAAAGGAATTAGTAGTACCCGTAACTTTCCATACCATGTTGTTTAATGCAAAATATAAATTAACCTTGCCTCCCTCTCTTAAGATTCTTTAATTCCTTCTCCTCAGTAATTTACAGACTATGATATCTGTTTCTTCCAAATACTTGCCCCAAGTGAGTTTAGAAACAGATAGACTAGCCTAAACTATTGCTTTGAGGACATTGCTCCATTTTTTTTTATATTGAAGGTACTTATTCAAGGGCAGAGGAAAAATAAACAGCAAAACTGAATCTGTGTAGGAAATACCAACCCCATATTTAATTCTGCAGTGTTGCCAGCAGGTCGATGAATTTTTTCTTCCAGCACAACACATCCATACTTTGAAAATCACCAGCATTCCAGCTTTAAGTGTGTGAGGAGATTTGTCTGAACAGTTAGTGCAAAAAGGTGAATAGATTAGGATAGATAAGATAGATAATAGATAGATAGATAAGTTTTAATATGCACTACCAAGCTGATGTGCTGTCTCATGTGTGAAGAAGGACTGGTCTGATGTAGGTAAGAATCATAGGAATACAGTCTCTGTATTTCTGGTGTCACAGGATTAAAAAATATATGGGTACCTGAGTGTGAACAGCTCATTAAAGACATGCTAGAATTGGTACGACATGACAGGAATGAGGCCTGACAGGATCCACCAGTACTGATGGGAAAAACACATCTTTGGGCAAAAGCGGGAGCAACTGACTGAGAGGCCTTTAAACTAGAATCAGTGGAGGAAGAGAATACCAAAAGCATTGCATAGGTAAGCCAAGGGTTGGCACGGCACTGTCTGGTAGTGACAGTGCTAGTGGGGAGCATTTACACCGCTCCTGGGAGCACAAAGGACTCTGAAATGTTTCTGCACCAACTCACTCAGTATGGAAAAAACCCAAGAATGTCATGCCTCTGATTTACCTGATAATGTATGGGCAAGCAACTTACTTTTTAATGTTTTGTTGTTTTTTCGTTTTGAGGGGGTTTTTGTCATAGCATTATGTTCTCATAATCAGATCAGAATTTCAAAAGCTGAAACTAAATTACTTGAGTAAGTTTGTACCTCTCTTTGGGATATTTGCTGCTATGCATAATGAGATATCATGGATAGGATGGGTGCTGGGATAGGAGAGTAGATGGCAGAATGCCCTTGGATTTTGACATAAATGTAGATACTAGATGTTAGAGCTACTTACTCTAATTAGCAAACAAGCACCAGAATGGCAGAACCCATCTCTAAAGATACACTTCCATGAACAAGCAGGAAACTGAGAACAGATACTCAGCATGAAACAGTCTTGAAGAACCTGCTTCTGAACTGAACAGGTTTTATGGATGAAGACATCCTAGGCTCACATGGACGGAATGCTCATTAGAAACTGGCATACATCTTCTGTTGCTTATTAATCCCAAGGGAATCCAGTCTGTGCACTCCATGACCACCCTGAAATGTGAATCAAGGCAAGTGGTGATGCTCAGAAAATTTGCTTTGAGAATGTACTCCTGATGCAATTAAAAAAACTGCCTTAGGCACTAGGAATTCCAGGCATGAGACGAGACTATCAGTTGATCAGTTATACAAATGTTTGATTTCTGTTTTGCTAGGGATCTGCATTCACTGCTCACTGAGGGCCAGCTAAACCAGATGGAGTGGGATGGGCTCCTCCCTTGCGACTATCTCTTTTGTGGGGATGTGAAGTCTTTCACCTCTATTGCCAGATATAGACTCAGGAGTCAATTAGTGAAAAGCAATTTTAGAACCTCTAGACAGAAATCATGCTCAATACTTCCTTATTTCTGAAATATAATATGCACTCATTTACCAGCACATTAAAAAAAAGAAAAAGAAAAAAAGGGTAGGCAGAAAATAAGGATTTCTGGTTAAAATTATTGGTGCAACTCCAAAGCATCAGCTCTGTCTAGGATCTGTCCCTTAAACATTTTTCCCAGATGGGGATTTAAGTAGATTGCTAAGTATTTGACAGATCTCAGTATCAAGATCAATACTGAATTAGAAGACATAGCTAAGCATAACCATGGGAAAATAATTAACAAAATTAAGGAGGGTTTTGCTCTATGGGGAACTATTAAAGTTATCTTTATGGGGTCATGTAAATGTAATAAAAGATTCTGCCTGCACCACAATTTAATTCTATATCAGAAATGGTCCCTGTAGATGTACCAAAAGATTATTTTACTAAAATCGCACATGTATTCTCTTCTGGGCTAACAAAAAAGGGAACAAATTCTTAAAAGTAGAAAGTTGTGAATTTTGCACAACACATATTTAAAGTTGCCTGAACTCCATTTGTGTCAATGGTATTTAGTTGGATCAGAGAGCACAGTTCACACAAATGGTTATCCTACTCTGCAAGAAAAGGAGAACATAATTAAATAGCTGTGCTTTAGGACAGTACACCTACTTTTCATGACGGAATCTACCCAAGTATTTTTTGTATTTTAAGACTACAGAAAATGGTACAAAATTATCTATTAGAACAATTTCAAATAACAGATCTCTTTGTAAATCTCTGAATTAATTTTCCTTTAAAAAACAGAATGCAGATGTAAATATAATTTGCCTTGTAACAAAAAAAATTCAGACTGATGTTTTAATATATATTTCAGAGATGTGTGCAGCAAACGTGAATTGTTCATTACTGATTTAAATTCTTCTAACTAAATGCTAGCATGCAGCTCTCTAAGGATCTGTTGTTCTTTTTTGCCTCCTCTTTCTCATTAGTGCTTTTCCAATTACACTAAAAACAACTTAATCTGATCAAAAGTTCTCTTAAAATAATGTCAATCCTTAACTCAAAACCAAAGCTATCATAAGAGAATGTCAAACTGAATCCATTTTGCTCTGTCAATGCCACATGGATGGTGACCCTCATCCAGGCTCACAGCCTTGCCCATGGTTGAAAGCACCCATTTAAATATGGGGTTTGCTCATTGGTGGAAAGATAATAGCTCTGTATAAGCAGGGAGATCCAAGGACACTTTGTAGGTTCACACCCTGATTGTATGACAAAACCACTGCTTTCTCTGTGCTTTCTTTTAATGAGAGCCCAGGATGCAAATGCAAGGAAGCCACATCATGCTTCTGGAATATGCTTTCTTGCATCTGTTGCAGCTCCCTTGCTTAGTTCCTGTTTCCCAAAATTTTTAATTTAGGATGACGAAGACTGATCTTTGACATTTCATCAAAATGTTCCTCTACCAAGAGTCAGGTCAACATAAAATGTTATGTAATATTTTCCAGCCTGATTCAATAATTTTCATCTCTGGGATCAGTCTCTGGTAGCACAAAGAGCTTCTTTTCTCAAATAAAGTTTTAAAGGGTTGGTGTTGGGGTTTTAGGAGCTCTCCTGGTTTGTTTTTTTTTTTCTGTTAAAGGAATTTTCCCCATACATGTTGCTAGGGGGACGAATGGCTGGGTATTTCAGAAAACAAAAGGGGTGGCTATGGCGGTGGGTGCATCTGGCTACTCTTTTGTTCCACCTGGGTGTGCGGTCAGTCGGTCCCGGCATTTGGACGGAGAGGGAGGCTGTTTTGTCGTCTGTTTTTTTCCTTCTGCCGGAGAAACCCCAGGATCCCAAGCCCACCTTGCCCTGCCCTGCTGGGAGCCGAGCCGTGGCTGCCCTGCCCTGCCGTTGCTCCAAGCCTTTGCTGCGTTGTAGCCGTGCTTGCCCCACCTGCCCAGACCTCCGGGGGTTCCCACTGCAGCTCCACAGTTTGGATACATCTTGTCTGCCACCTGGGATTTGTGCTCATCCCTGCTGTTCCAGCCTGCTGTTCCCGAGGGTCCGGTTGGACACCGGGATCGGCTGCCCAGGGGTTTGTGAAGCCTTTGTCCCATCCCTTCCCGGGATCCCAGGGCACCGGTGCCGCGTGCTCCCCGAGCTCGCTCCGGAGCGCCCCCTGCAGCCGCGGGGAAACCATCGCACCTGCCCTGCTCTCCGGGAGCCGCCAGCGCCCCTGCCGGCTGCGAGCGGAACTGCACCCGAGGGGAAAGGGCCTGACAGCCGAGAAGGCTGGGACTGGGTTTGTGATTGTTTGCTGTTACTGCCATAGTTGTTGTCGTTTGTTTGACTGGTTATACACATATAGATATATAATAGTAAAGAACTGTTATTCCTATTTCCCATATCTTTGCCTAAAAGCCCCTTGATTTCAAAATTATAATAACTCGGAGGGAAAGGGGGTCTCATTTGCCATTCCAAGGGAGGCTCCTGCCTTCCTTAGCAGACACCTTTCTTTCAAACCAAGACAATTGGACATCTAGTTTCTACAGTGAACTGGTGCTGCTCTAAATACTGGTAGTTAGCAAGTACATGTAATAAATCACGATTAAATGTACCTCTAGTCACTTTTCTTCAAGACTGATAATGTTCAGCTACCACAGTTTGTCCTTTGTTTTTAAGTTAACACTAAACTAGCACTCCTTTCCAATGTTTAAACCCAATTTGAACTAGGAGACAAGCAGTGCAACTATTATGATCATGACCAGCAATCTAGGCTAGAGTGCCCTCTCCATAGTGGCATCTGCTTCAGAAGGTGGTAATAACAGGAGGAACATGTGGGCTCATATGCCCTTGTGAAAAAAATTTGTGAATTAACTGTTGGTATCTGAAGACTAGCTCAATCATCAAAGCTCAAAATTTATGTCTCTTCCACAGCTCTTTGGCATCAACACATTGCATTCAGTTTCTCACAGCAGAAGCTAACTCTTCCTCTGAATTCTGCTTTCACTGATACCCTGTGACATTGACTGTTTAGCTAACTGCCAGGTGAATAAAAGCCATTCTTCTGATTCTGATTTTGCCGTCTTCTCATTTCTGTGCCCTATAGCGTTTGTGTTGTAAGACAAAAAGGAAAGTGTCTTTTACAGGTTATTTGTAGTTTTAAATATTTTTATCACACCCTTTTTTTCATAGAAAAGAAATCAAATTACTTGATCCTTTATCTGCATGTGAGGTTTTTGCATGCCTACAACTATTTGCATTTTCTTCTAATGATTTTCATTCTCCAGGTCTTCTGGGACCGTTCCAACACTGCCACACTGATCCCATGTCCAACCTTGAGCTTGAGTCTAACCTACATCACCTTTCCATTGTTTGGACATAACATTGGACTTTGATAATAGCACAGGGTAGGATTCAGCTGCAGCCCATTCTACCTTGAGTGCAGTGAAAAGCTCAGCCTGAACACATGCAGGCACAGTGGTATTACCTGAAGCTGAGAGAAAAAACAGCTGCTGGGGTCACTGCCCTGGGCTGTCTTCTGCTCTTTTTTTCTGGTGCAGTACAGACCTACCTATATTCTGCAAATGTGTCTTTCAGATTCAGCAAGCATAACTGAGGACAGCATTTCAGAACAGATAAAGTATTTATTAAGCCAAAGAATATGATGGCATTTTATTTCCTGCTTTATTATCATCCAGTTTCAGACACATGCAAATACCTTCCCTTCTTTTGTTAAGCACAACCTTTTTTGAGTTTAGAACTTCCCTGAGATGCATACTTTCTTCTTCTACTTTCATGATTTATTTTATCAACTTTCACATTGGTTATTCAGCTGTCAGGTCATTCTGAGATTCTCATAGACTTTTTGAGGCTTGCATGTCTGAATTGCTTTTATCTCCACTGAAAATTACTGTCCATACATTGTTAATTAATAAAGCTGCATGTAATTGAAGTGAGGTGCTCAGAGACTTTGGGACTGAACAGAGATTTTGGGAATGAACAGAGATTTTGGAGGACTCTGAATAAACTTACTGAAAACATGTTCTCTTCTCTTTAGCATGATTAATTGAAAATACATTAGAGGAAAGTCTGTTTCACAGTTGCTGTTCTGGGAATCATGGTGATGTGTGATATTGTTGAATGACTGTTCGGGATGTCAAATGATACTCGGGACAAGCATTAATATGAACAAGAATGTTTTTTCTGTCTACAGTGAAACTCCGCTGAACCATCACATAACCTGCCGCAGTCTTGATATGTGTACACATAATTGAAATGTAAAAGGTTGGGAAAGACCTCTAAGATCATCAAGTCCAATCATTAACCTAACACTACCAGGTCCACCATTAAACCATGTCCTTAAACACATCTACATGATTTTTGAACACTTCCTCGGCAGCCTGTTCCAATGCTTGACAACCCTTTCACTGAAGAAATTTTTCCTGATATCTGATATCTAAACCTCCCCTGGTGCAACTTGAAGCCAGTTTCCTCTGGCTTTGTTGCTTGTTACTTGGGAGGAGAAGCTGATCCCCACCTGGCCACACCCTCCTTTCAGGCAGTCCAGTTGTAGACAGTGATAAGGTCTCTGCCGAGCCTCCTCTTCTCCAGGCTAAAGAAACCCAGCTCTTTCAGCTGCTTCTCATATAATTTACTGTCTAGACCCTTCACCAGCTTTCTTGCTCTTCTCTGGACATGCTCCAGTACCCCAATGTCTCTATTGTAGTGAGAGGTGTAAAGCACCAGTCCTCACACAGTGCTTTATTAAAAGTGGCATAAGGTACCACTTTTCCCTGAGGTGGCACCAAGGACAACCCAAAAAAAGTTCAGAGGAGGTTAAAAAACAAACTTTACTGGCAAGCTTTATAAGATCCAGAAAGCAGCAAAATTTAAAGCAAACATTCAACCAAAATAAAGTATTTCACAAAACATTGACTTAGCAAGCAAACTCTAACCCATCCAACTTTAAATTACCTAGATTTCAAGAAGAGGAAATTAGAAGAAAAGGAGAAAGGCAAAAAAAGAGAGAGAAAATAAGGATGTAGCTATCACCTTGGATCCAGCATGGTCTCAGCTGCCATAAAATCCAGGGACAATAGCAAGGCAGCTGTGTGCGTTTCTGCACAATGGTTTTTATCTGGTCTGGCCACTCCCCACCCCCAGATTTGGGCTCCTGGGGCAGGGTGTGGGGCATTGCTTCCACTGACCCAGTGACTGACAGCCATTTTGGGCTGGACTGGAGGCTCCAGAGGTGTGGGGTGTGGAGCAGAGCACCATTCTACCTTCACAGAACTTGCCCTACATGCCACCCGCCTCTGCAGACACACACACACGCACACACACACCCAAGCTGTTTTGAGCCAATAATCATTTTCTCCAGTCTCTCTGTCCTCACTACACAGAACTGTTCATTTCCAGAGGACAGGAGTGCTATTTGCAACTTCTACCCATGGCTGCCTACTTTTTGCTATCCAATACTCAATTACAAAATGATACACTCATGAATAGCTATCTGTCCTCAATAGCTTACTATTCACCCATGAGCTGAAATGCTGAGAAAAATGTGAAAGACGATATGGAAGGGCAGATGCCTTATCCTTGGGAGCCTTCAAGGTCAGATTAGACAGGTGTCTGATAAAGCTGATCTAGTTGAAGATGTCCTTGCTCATTGCTGACTCGACTAAATGATATTTAAAAGTCCCTTCCAGCCCAAACCATTCTGTGATTCTAAGATTCTGTATTTCAACTCTTTTGTGAGAGAAATGACTGCTCATATAACAGGCAGCCTACACAAGTCCATTTTATCCAACATATTCAGACATTTGTTTGAGCACCTCTTTTTGAGTGCCCTATGCTCAGGATTTGGAGTGCTACTTTCTTTATTAACTTGCTTTTATGGTCGTTGATACTTCTGAAAATTGTCTGGACAAAAAAGCCTCAAAATGTAAACCTACAATATTTAGCTCCCTTTGTCTGTCTACAATTAGTAACATAAGTAATAAAGTAGGCTGTGTATGCTCAAATCACATTAAGTTAGATCATGACTTCACCTGGATGTTGGTAATTTCAGGAATCAGAACTGTGCAAACTTCTGTTTAAGGAGGCAAAACTTCCTACATGTGAAGGGAAGACACACTCTAAAAATCCCCCCTGGTCTGCAGTGGTGCAATTTTGGAACACAGTAGCAGAAGAAATATAAATGATACTTGAGTGTTTCATTCCAGACACTCTGTCTCCCTAATGATACATCAGAGTATTTTCATCTAACCTCTCCTGCTAAATCATTGGTAGTATTGGCTAGATATTGATGATAAATGTATCATATTGATAGCTAAATATTGGTAGCTAAATGTATCATAATGCATCATTGTAACATCTCCAATACTTGCTGATAAATGGCTTCAATTTCTTGCTACAACAGCAATTTATGAAAGAATATCATATAAACTTCAAGATAAACTCCCACAATTTGAAGAGATTGCCTCTTTTTACACTTTATAAATAGAAGCAAAGATTGTACATCTCCTCCAATATCTGTGTTGAAATGGTCTATTCTTATTCCCAAAGGGACCAGTATAGTGTTCAAAGGGGAGCTCCCTTCTGGTCTAAACTGTTGTAAATCTGGAAGAGCAGAGGCAATTTACTCCAAAGAAGGATCTGGCCCCAGGAGCCTGCCTATTGTTACCTCTCCAGCTCTCAAGCTTTACTGAATTGATTTCTTTTTTGTCTCCTTTTGCAAGGAGCCTTCACCCAAAGAGAGCTAGCTGCTTGGGGACTGCCAAAATGGAACAGATGAAGAATGCCACAATTTTCAAAGACTTTGTCATAGAAAAATGCAGCAGGTGTTTCCCCTCTTCGAAACTCTTTCCAGAGGAGCATAATACTAGTTAATAATTTTAGACATAAGAAGCCTTAAGACATTTATTCTGTGGTAGGAAGCTTCTATGAGCTAGGTAAGATACTTACCTGACTCCACTTTTGCTCCAACTTACACTTATTAACATTTTGTGCAGGGCAGGAGGAGGAGCAAAAAATTCCACACTAAATGTGGTCAAAATATTTTCAAAACATTTCAATAGCCATTTTCCATGAAACACAAGTGGAAAGCACAAAACAGGTGACACTAAGGCCCACGGTTTATACAATTGCTCACATTTTAACCTCCGAGCAGTTTAAGTTGTACTTGTAAAAGGTTTATGTATCACCATCATTTATTTCTGGTATGGAATAAATGTACACATTTATTTCATCTAATCAAGTCAGTATACAAGCAGGAGCAAGCTGACAAATGTTGCGGGCACTGCTGGGGCAGTTGAATACCAATCAAATCAGGGCTATCCCTCGGGTGGATTTCCCCACCCAGGACAGTGAGACAGACGGTGGGTCGATGGGCGGCGCAGAAGCCTAAGCCGCAGCCCCCTGGGCGGCACCCGGGTTCAAACCACCTCCCCCTGGTCGAGAAAGTTCTCTGTTATTCGGTTGTTCATTGGCTCCCTGGTGTAACTCCCGCCTCCCGGTTTCCCCCATTGGTTCTTGTTAACTTGTATCCTCCCCCCTGGCTTGTATCTCATTGGTTGCCTTCCCTTTCCCCCGCCGTTTTCCACCCCCCTACAAAACTGAAAGCAAAAACTCCTCGGTCCTTTTTTCTGTTTCCTGGATCCGCGGACAGTAAACGTGTTGGAACCCATACCAGAGGCCCGTCTCTATTCCTTTGCCTCTGGATTAACGCGAGCCCAGACCATCAGCTCCTGACGTGCCTCCTCCGTGGAGGAGCCAGCACGCGCGCCCAGCCAGCGCCTTTCCTGCTACCGACGTCGATCCTGAAGGACGTCGCAGAAGTAACGCTGCGTCCCCTCTGACTGAGGGCACGCCAGAGCTCGTGCTAGCGAGCCAGGGACAGCGTTAGACGAAGTGTTCCTCATGATCTTTTAATGTACCTCTTCTTTTTCCTATATTCCCTTCAGATGTTATCTCCTCTTGTCTTCTGTCAAACTGTTGCAAGCATGAAAATAACAAATAATACATACTTCATATTCCAGCAGCTTTATACAAGTGCTTTTAACATACAAGCTCTTCAGTGAGATATAAGAGAGAAAATTTTACTTGTACGTCTCTGATTTTAAAATGAGTGAGAAAACATTCTGTTCCATTTGTGCCACATTTCACAGACAGGGCCTGGGAGCTGACAGAGGGAAGATCTTCCCTCAGTGCATACAGCACTGGCACATCAACAATAGTACTAGTTCTTGAAGCAGAGACCCCCAAGAGCCTCAGGGGAACCCCCAGGAGGTGAAGGTCCATCAGATTCCCTGAGACAGCTCATCTTAAATCCCAGGAGATAACCCCTATGGTGATGTGGACTAACCACCACCCAAGCACAGTGGCAGGTCACAGGTATGGAAACTTGCTTGCTGGAACCCTTGGGAAAGGTGGCCTACACATGAACAGCTAAGCTTAGGAAAAGAGGACCTTGTTTTCATCAGGCTGTTGAGGAGAGAAGAGGACTTGCAGGTTAAGATTTACTCTGCTCTATGTTTATGTGCAGGAAGGAGTTGAGTCCTCCCTTTCTTCCTTCAGATATTTCGAACTATTGGAAATTTGGCCAGGCTTCCCTGAGCTCTCCTGCTTCCACTTTTAGGCTGATGCAACACCGAATTAAAATGAGAATAGCAGAACGTTCCAAAATTCTAGCAGCTGTTTGCTAGCTATGGATACCCTGGCCAGTGAGGACAGCTTTAAGGTCCCTCTTGCTCTTTTGTTAGCACAGAGAAAAACAAAAGGGCCTTTTGTGGCCCACACACTCCCTTGTGCAGAAGGAATAGGAACTGCTGGAGAACAAATGGGGCTAAGCAAGGACTTAATAATTAAATAAAGCAATTAGCAAATGTTGGAGTCAGCCACTGGTTCTAATGAAATGGTTTAGGGTAAATAAACACTCACACATTTATACATGAAACCAAAGCTGACATGGACGAGATCAAGCCAAGCAAACCCTGCCATATTCAGTAGAAGTTTGTATAATAAAACTGATCATATTTCTCAATTCTCAGACAAGGCAGTTCCTCTAAGTGCACCTGTTTACTTTTGTTAGGGCTTTTTTTCCTTTCTTTCCAGCTGCTCACAACACCAATAAATGACTAAGTAACGCCATTACTGTAAAACATGCTGAACACCACAAAGTTGTATTTACTGGAAGGATGTCACATTATTTTTTCCATACCATTAAATATTAGTTTAGGCCTTATATTACCCTTAGAGATAAAAAAGGTTATTCTTCAAGTCCCAAGGAAATGCAGTAGGAGGCAATTTTCCAAGCGGTGCAGAAAAATTATACACACAGATCTTGTTATTCATGCACTCACTAAGAAAATTCAGTTCCCTGCCCATCCCTACTCTTCCCAGTTTTCTCAGCAAGCTGCAAAAGGCTTTAGAAAACCAAGAGATAAAATGTTTTGGCCTGAGTGTCTGTGAAAATAAGAGAATGTTATTTTTCATCTCCTATTTTACATTATGATTTGATCTACTTCATTCCCTGCAATTTTAAGAAAAGCTTTTGCAGAGCATAGTGATAATACATACAAGCTTCATCATGTATATGCCTATTCAACCTCATGGTATGAGATGCAGGCTATGTTCTTCCCTTTCCTTAAGCAGAGTTGTTTTTCCTCTATTTAATTGGCCAGATATACACAGAGGAGCAATGTGTTGAGGGTTCTGAAAATCAAGGATTTAAGCTCAAGTATTCAGAGGCCCCAGCTATTACTTGCGATGTGTTACAGAGAAACTAAAAAGCTCTGAATATTATGGCTTATTACCAGCGCCATGGGTTATTACCATTACCTTACGTGTGGTAAGCTGGAACAGAGTTAAGGGTAATCATGAACTCAGAAAACAGGTCACTTGCATTGTGTTATGTTTGCATTGACTAAGGCACTCTTCACAGATCTGGGTCAATAAACAGGAGGAGAAGGTACAACATTTCTTGTTATTCTGGAAAAAACAGATTTAAGAGATTATGACTGTACTTCACTGGGCTATATTTTACAGATGGCCTGTTAGTCTTTACCTGCTCATAATCTTCCAGTTATAATCAGGATTTGTTGTTGTTGTACCGGGGACTGCGAGAAAAGCGGCATAGACTCCAGTCGAGAGGGAGGGGCTTTTTTTATTAATTTCCAAACTCGTTTATATAGCCCGGTTCGCTTGAATGGCATAAGGTTATTAGTCCTTTGACCATCCACCTCTTAGAATGATTGGTTAAACCCTACAACACCCATTTCAAAATATTTCTCCAGTCAGTAACATAACAAACTGCAGCTGCAAGATAAAAGGTATTGGTTTACAAAAAACCTCTCACTGTTCCCAGCTAGCGTGCATGTGAAAGCAAGACTTTCACACGGATGCTAGCAGAAAGCTGGAAAATTTCTCTGCAATCAAGCTTTCACCATCCACAAGGATTAAAAACAATGATAAGGAAACCTTGAATTAAATATCTGATTTTCGATTTTCTTTGCATTTGTACTTGACAATTAACTTTATTCTTTCTGACTGGCATAATAATTAGCACAAGCTGATTTGCAACTATATGCACAAGGTGTGTTTGATATATTTCAATGTATTTTTTATTTTATCACACAATGAGAGTGTGAGAGTTATTCTAATTTGCTCAGACTTTTACATTTTACATACATATTTTCTCAGAAAAATGACAAAATACTTCTCTTTCCTAAATGATCATTTTATTTGGGCTTGGTATCAAAATGCATTGGGGTAGAAATTAAAAATCAATTAAAATGCATGAAACTGGTTCAATTAGTTGTATTTAACTGTCTTAAACATATGGCATCCGTTTATTTCCCTATAAGAAGAAAGTTTATTTAAAACTAGCCAGATTACTAAATGAAAGAAGGGGATACATTTAGCGAACTGAGGGATTACTTCTTGTCTCTGGGAGCTAATACTTAGATGTCTAACATGCAGATAAATGGCTAGTGAAATTATCGGAAGTGCCTATAGGGGCTACTGCCTCATTTACCCTGAAGTCAATAGAAGTTAGACATTCAATCTGTAGGAGGGATTTTGAAATTCCCACTGGTCATCTGTCCCCATCTCTAGGCACCAAAATATCTTTGGAAATCTGACCTCTCACTATCTGGGTTTTGTCCGTATTATCTTCTTCACTTTCTTTATTCATAGATTAGAACACAAAACAGTGCCACATTTTCAGCCTTCAAGCCATTTCTGAATTTTCCATGAGCAATGATAATTAAATGACAAAAGTGCTGTACCTGCCAGTTCAGCTAAAAGAAAGAAAACAAGAGGAATTTCTGAACAATATCTGAAGAGAGACCGTTAACTAATATCAGCATCATGGTAAAGGAAGAAAATGTAGTACATTACTGGATTTGAAGACATAATAATTATTTTAATAAAGTCCATGTTAACCTTAAATATTTAATGTTTTTCTTCTAATTGCCAAGTAGCTCTCTTTGAGCCGCTGAGGAGGAGAATCTTTCTAGTATGCTGAGAAAATATAACCTGTATTAGAGATCTAAGTGTTTTACATCTGAATTCAATTTATTGTTAATGCAATTAATTTTACATCTATTTTTAATTAAATAGAAATATCTATTTTAATTCTAACTTCTCAGCACCTTTAGAAATTCCCAAAAGCACACTGGATACCTGGGCTGCTGGTACAGTCACTGGGGCATTACATCTCTCCAACTACAAACTGAGCAGAGCACTTAAGAAAGTACCAGTGTGAAAACCATATCAAATTCAGCCTTTCAGTGTCTTTGCTAATGTGCTTTCAGGTGCTTCCTCATACTCAGGATGCCCTGTCTGAACTCTCTAATGGATTTAGACAGCTACATCTTTTCTCTTAAAAGCCTAAATGCATTGGTGCTGCTGCTTTAACCAGTAGGTCAGTGGTATGAGCTTTTACCTTCCTTGAATTCCTTTTCTGCCAAGGAAGGTCTCCTAAGACAGCATCCATATGACCAGGAAAGCAGGAACTTTCCAAGGTGGGAGCCCTCCCTAACCACCTACTGAGATTTTACCATTTTGCCTATGAATTTTTTCTCACAGGGAGGTGACCTAACCACTTGGCTGCATTGTTATTCTTCTTTCTGTCTTGGCTTCAATCAAGCGGAATTATTGTAGCAAACATGAAGCATCGTGTACGGGCTAAAAGAAGTTTTTTCCATACTCAATATTTTCTGTGCTCTCACTGTGGATGTTTTCTTGGCAGCAAAAACTGTGCATTGACCCATGTCCTTCTAAATCTAGGACAATCTGGGTTAAGCTGTGGAGTTAAACCAACAGCAAATAATCACTCCAAAGATGAGGAAGGGACAGAAAACCTTGCTGGAATTTCTAAAGTAGTCACAGATGTGGCATGCTGTATGTATGGCCACTGCTGAGGTCTTTCTCTGCGTGCTTAGGGGACTTTTCCCCTAAGTCAATGTTGGAAATATAGTGCCTACAAACTTTAAACATACCCAGGATTAAAAAAGAGTTGAGTTGGGGGCATGTTACCTTTTCATTTTCGGCATTCAGTTTTGATTCATCTCAGCTAGCTTCAGTCATTTGTAGGTGATGAATCATCCAAACAGTTTTAGATACCCAACTTACACGGCATGAACTGAACATCATGACTCAGCTTCATTTAAGCAAGATGAGATTTGCTACTAAAGTATAACTCTGGTGTAGATGATATTTCAAGGGCCTAGTTTCCTCATGTTGCTCATCTTTGCTGCTGGATTAGAAATGATTGTTCCAGTATGTATTTGAAAGTTTTATAAATATATTAAAAATAATAAATTACATTTCTGAAAATAGAAAGGTTTTCATCCCTCATTGAAGACTAGAAATATGAAAATCCCATTAAACTGGTTTGATCAAGCTAATTTTAGTAAAATCAGTATTTCATATATATGTACAGTGAGAAGTTCTGATGCAATTATTTATAGTTATCTTCTGTAAGATATCTTGCGTGTAAGAGATAAGTAAAAACACCTCTATCTCCCCTTCCTTCCCACAAAAAAACCACCTTAAACAGTCAAGGAGAGGGACTTCAGTATTAAGTTTGTTCTCAATGGATGGTCTTCAGATGCTGTAGCTGAGCCTCATTCCTAAGTTTAGGTGTACGCATTTTGACAAGCAGGATTTTAGGGACGGAGGGAACTACTTAGAATATCTGAGTGGATGGACCACTTGGTGGATAATAAATTGTCTGGCTGGTCAACACATTAGTAGTCAATGGCTTGCTCTCAAAGTGGATGTTGGTGACAAGTGATGTTCCCCTGGGGTCAGTATTGGGGCTGCCACTGTTTAACATCTTTGTCAGCAACATGCACAGTAGGATTGAGTGCACTCTCAGCACACTGGTAAACAACACCGAGTGTTAAAGGAGAAGCCACAGCCCAAGAATTCTCTCACCATTCAAGGAGTGTCACACACACCACCCAGGCTTTCCCTGCTGGGACTGGAGTCTGTTCTCAGCGGGGCTGATGGGCTCCCTTTCAAATCCTTGCACAAACGCTCACTCTCAGGTGTACTTCTTCCTTCAGGAACCCTTTATTTATCCTGGGTTTTCCGCAGCAGAGTCTCAGGTGTCAGATTCATAAAAAGAAATAATTTAATAGAGTGGTACAGCACCAGACCAGCTTATACTGACCCAGAAGAAAAAAATCTCCAGGCAATTAGACCTCAGGATTTATGCACCTGCCCTCACGCTCTCTTCACATGATTTCAAGTCCAGTGGTGATTTTTGGGCTGGGGTCTTCTAACACCTTATTGGATTCTTTCTCTGTCTCCCCTCAGCCCGGCTGTTAACTGCTCTTATCTTGTCGAGCTGTAGCTTCTGCTGATGGCTGCAGCCTCCTTGTCTTCTGGTTTGTGTTTCTTGTGCACTAAATCAGTCAGGACATAGTAATGAAAAAAGGCCTGGACTTGGGATAAAAATCACTTAGCAACAACTAAACATCACTGTGTTATTAATATTCTTCCCAAACTAAAGAAAAAACACAACACTGTACCAGCTAGTAAGCAAATCCACTCTGTTCCAACATATCTGGGTGAAAGTTCCCAGCTTGAGGCCCAGGGCTCCAGCAAATCCAGCTGCTTGTGCTGAGCAAGTAGAGCCAAGCAAAGAGCAGATTAAGTCACACACTATTATAATTTTGTGTGACTCATTCTGTTTAAAGCTCCATTATTTAAGCTTAACAAAAATGTTTCTCAAACACTAAGCTGCATGGTGCACTTGACACTGAAGGGAGGGGACACCATCCAGAGGAACCTTGTCAGGCATGACAGCTGGGCCCATGCAAATCTCATGAAGTTCAACAAGGCCAAGTGCAAGGTCCTGTATGTGGGTCACAGCAATCCCAAGCACAAGTATAGGCTGGGTGGACAACGAATTGGGAGCAGTCCTGAGGAGAAGGACCTGGGGGTACTGGTGAAGGAGAAGCTCAACATGACGCAACAACATGTAGCTGCAGCCCAAAAAACCAATTGTGTCCTGGGCTGCATAAAAAGCAATGTGGCTAGTTGGGCAAGGAGAGGATTCTGCTACTCTGCTCTAGACTCCCAAGACTCCACCTGCAATGCTGCATCCTGCTCTGAGGCCCCCAGAATAAGAAAGGCATGGACATCCTGGAATGAGTCCAGAGGAGGGATACCAAGATAATCAGAGGGATGGAGCACCTCTCCTGCAAGGACAGGCTGAGAGAACTGGGATTGTTCAGCCTGGAGAAGAAAAGGTTCCATAGAGACCATATAACAACAGGCCTACAAGAGAGATGGAGAAGAACTTTCAAGAAAGGCATACAGTGACAGGACAAGGGGGAATGTCTTCAAACTGAAAGAGAGGGCAGGTTTAGATTAGATATAAGAACAAAATTATTTTCTATAAGGGTGATGAGACACAGTAACAGAGAAGCTGTGGATGCCCCATACCTGGAAGTGTTCAAAGCCAGGTTGGATGGAGCTCTGGGCTACCAGGTCTAGTAGAAGGTACCTGTGCCCGGATATGTATGGTGGGGAGGATTGGAATTAGATGGTCTTTAAAAGTCCCTTCCAACGCAAACCATTCTATGATTCTACAACATAAAACCTTGTAGAGAATTCACCTGCCAATTTCTACACCGTGACTTAACTTGCAGTTAAGCTGTGCAGAAAATCACACTGACAAAGGCCAGCATCTACACAGAACACAGAGGAGTCCTGCAAAAATCATCGTCATCAAATGAATGGAGAGAGTCCATGGGGCCGTACACCTGTGGGGTTTCTCTCCAGTTTTTGGAGAATGCAGCCTCTTTTTCATCCTAAACTCCTGATCATGTGTTGCCTTCTTCCTTTCCCCATTGGCTGAGGTACCAGGAAGGTACTGACTTCTCAAACGTCCTACCACACATTCCCCCTTCAACATGTATTCTCCCTGCATCATGCATTGTAAGATCACTAAATTTAGCTTTAAGCCCACCCTGGGCAGAGAAGTCAATACTCATAAGTCTATTAAGCCTGCTCATTTTCCCCTAAAGTTCAAAAGATTGTGCTCAGCCCTGCAACAAACTTGCACAGCTTGATGTTTCTAAAGACGTCCATACCAATTCTTCCAGATTCTAATTAGTTCTTTCAAGTTACCCAGCTATTTGTAAAGACATTCACACCCATTTCTCCTATTAAAGCGAAAGCTTTTTTTTTTAACAGAAAAACATCCAATCTTAAACATCTCCATCTCTCATTGGTAGTTTTATCAATAGTTAATTGCCCAGTATTTAAAATTTCCCTCCTTAACTGAATCCTGATCTTGTCTAGTTTGAGCTTGCTGTTGTATTCTACTGTTTATTCTTTCTGCTGGGCTGTGAATCTTCTGCTATTAGAAATTCCTTCTCTATGTAGGTTACAGACCAACTGACTCCCTTCTTTTCATCAGTAGCTTCTTGGGGCTTGCTGAATAGTGTGTATTTTTCAGGTACTATATTGCTCCCATATATTTGTTCTGAGACTTACAACCTTTTCTTCCCTTTTAAAAGTGTAAAACTGGGTATGTGACTTCAGCCAGAGCCTCACCCTTTCATCATCTCTAGATATTTAGGACTCCGACACAATATGACATATTTAATGGGGGCTACCTGCTCTCTGTCAGCCACAATATTACAGCTGGGCTCATGTTTAGTTGGTGCCTAGTTGGTTAGCCATCACAACCCCACAGTCCTTCTCTGGGGTTACGGGACCCCAAGTCACAATTTTTCACTCCGTACATCTAACTTCCATTCTGTACTTCTACATGTGTGACCCTGACTTTTCCAGCATTGAAATTATTTATTTTTAACCGGTTTATTTCACCCAGCAATCTAATTTCCTTTACAGAACTAATCTGTTCTTATTATTTAGTGTCAACAGTATTTGGGCCAGCAGCAGGTTTTATTAGCAATTATTTTAACACTTCCTTTCCAATGATTAATATATCTATCTAATAACTTAGGCCAGATGAACAGATTACTAAAAGAACTCACCAGAAACCTCTATATTTTGATAATTAAGCAACAACAACTCACCAATTTACAAACTACTTAAAATGTGTTAAAGTGATATTGTAGTGTGCTAAACGTTAATCACAATGTAATTTTTTTACCAGTTGCTTTACAGCATCAAGCTATACCATGACAGGGTGTTTGTCAATAAAGACTGGTGTCCTATTAAAAGCATACATTTTTTTAATCTCTCTTAGACTTTCTAAATACTGCTTCATCTTGATGTTACACTTCACAGGTACTATTTGTCTTTTTTACTGACTTGTGAGAAGCTTTCAGAACATTACATGCAGCACCATACAGGATATTATCATTATCTGCCTGTTTGGTGCCAGCCACTTTGCAGTCCTCCACCTTTATGTACTACCTACATGTTCCTGTCTGACAAGTACTGGCAAAGATTGTTTCTTCATTGGAAAACATCATCCTGAGTGATAAAAACTGCAGTTTCCAATATGTCCAAAAACCAGAGGAATCTTCTTGGCTGGTACTTTTGCACTGGACCATGTGATCAGTCAAATCCACACCACACAGATGTCACTTGATGTCACGTTTTTGTTTTGTATTGTACCACAGAAAGGATTAAATTAAAAATTACATTAATTACTTAGGAATACAGAAAGCGTTGAAGACAGGTTTCAAGAAATGTGTATGAAAAGTCTTAAAAAATCCTGACTCTAATTATTCAGGGGGAGATAAATAAACAAATTATGAGTATACATAAATATGTAACATGTAATTATTTTTCTTTTTTTCTGAAGAGATTCATCATATGCAGCTTTATTTTGTGAGCTCTTTAAACTTCGGATATGGGTTTCATCTTCCACTGGAGATTTTATTATATCCAGTTATTGTCAAATCAATAGTTTATTTTTTTATTTCATTCCAATGACAATCATTCATTCTGATATATCTATTTTAAAATAAACTATCAATTAAAACAGAAAGCCTGCCTCTAATATAGAACAAAAAGAGATAAAGTTACTGACAGGTTCATAATCAAAGCTCCTGTCTTTATTGAGAAATAAACACTTGTGAAGATTCTCAGTGTGTTTTATAGTCTTAACGGCTGTCAGGTCTCCCTTGATTGACCCTGAATAAAATCTAACTAGGGGTGTCAAAAAAATATGTCCATCAACTTTGCTCATGCATTACAACATAAAAATTGACTGGAGTCATTGACTACAGGTAGCAGTGAGCAAAACTACACAAGATAAATACTCTGGTTTGTGGATACTCATTCAATCCACTTTCATCTGCCACCTTGATTTTTGGATTGGGCACTCATGGATAAAAAGTAGGTGATCTGAAAAAATCCTGTGTGTCTTTTAAAAGACAGTATCATGTTATGTTACTCCCTTCACAGAAATTTATGTTACATGGTGTTAAACCATGGGCTAAGCTTAATGTAACATGATGCATTAAAAACTGCACATCATGATTGCAATGTGTGTCAGAACAATGAATTGTTATATCACATATCTCTTCATTTGTACGTAGGGGACCCATGGAAATAATTCGCAAAAGGATATATTCTCCTTTTGATGCACACACATAAATCCCTTTTTCTCTCACTACTTCCAGTTCTTCTCCTAATGGTTGGTCTGAGCTAAGAAAAACTGCTTTTAAAAAGTTAGCTAGAAAAGATTTGAGTTGTAGCTAAGCATTTACTATAGGCACAGTTTAACCCTGAAAACTGTAGGAAAGCGCTGTTTTGTAATCTATGCTCTCCGGTAGTGTCATATTTGAGGAATCACCGTTGCTGCCTTCTTTACCTAGGGTAAATTGTACTGTCACTATAACTTTGCTGAAAATGAGTAGATTTCCATCTGATTTTATACCACCACTTCCCAGTGGGTTACTTCCTTTTCACAGAAGCATAGTTGAAACCAGAATCCATCCCAGTGGTGTTTGGAGAAGGTACAAAGGGAGAAATGAGAAAGGACTTTGCCACTGACTCTTTTCAGCTTCTGCCTGGTACCTCCTTTCTCCTTTACTTAGCTTCCCTATGTAACTGAGCCTCTCCTGTAAAAAAACACAGCTCCCACTTGAATCACCATATTTTGTAGGTATCTTACAAACTGTGCAGCAGCAATCCGTTTTATACTTGTCCCATTCTATACCTGTGATACTTGCCTGAATCTGTGGTGTTGAACAACTCTCTAAGTGTTTTGGGGGGTATTTGTGGAAGACAATTTTGACCAGTAATAATCACCTGATAATAAAGTGGCTCAAGAGATTTGCACTACAAGCAATACTGATACTATCTCATATGCTGACAGCCAGGGAAATGAATTATTGTGCACTTAGATGGTGCCTAGCTGTGTGCTGGCAGCTGTACAGAGGCTAATTTTACCTACTGAACATATATAAAAAATTAAGTAGACACCAATAACTTTTATTCAAAATCTGATCTCATTTTGTAGTATACTTTGGGGAGGCTGAATGAAATTTTGTTTTCCTACAAAAAAGATAAAATCTGAAGGCTAAATATTTTCCGCATTTTGTTTGATCATAAAAGAAAATGAAATTATAGTGAGACTGCACACATGGTTTTGATGGGTAAACAAAATAGTATGAAAGCTCATTGACCATTTACTTATTAAAATAATGGTCTCAGTGCTCAGCTGAAGAACACTTACATTTGGTCATGGGTTTTTCAAGCTGTCAAAACCAACTGTCAATGGATGGACAAGGTGATGGAAACTGCCACTGAGGCTTAGAGGACTGTATTTCCCTCTGCAAGGTTTGCTCTGACCTCAGCAGCATAGGTCTCAAATTTGAACTATATCAGCTGACAAACACATTGGCTCTAAAGTTGAAGTGAACTACTGGTATAACACAAAATAGCTTCACTGCAGAAAGACCCTTATTAGAGCCAAAGAAATAAATTTAAAAGGAAGGTACGGTTACGATCAGAATGCAGGATTAATAAGACTCAGTATTTGCACACCTTACAAGTTGAGTGTTTCTTACAAGTAGTGTTTAATTGAGAGACATATTAATTGGGAACTGTTACTATGAAAGGGATATGTGGCATACTGCAATGCTTTCAAGTGTGTCTGCTCTTTTCTTGTGATGAAGCATATGTATGGTATTAACTTCTTAAGCTGGTCTTTCACAGTAAAGTTATGAGTCGTAAGCAGTGCTTTGCAACCTGGTGTGTTTGCTTGCAAGTGTATTAGGTGCACTGTGCACACCTCAGATTAAACACATACTACATAATTATGTGTGCAGACATTTGAGCTCATCAGGCTGACTAGCTACTTCCGTGAAATGGGAATGAGCAATAGTTACTGTATGTGCTCTTAGCCACAAGAAATAAACAAATCTAGATTAACTTTTTTTAGACAGAAGGCATAGTGAATTGGCAGTGAAAATTACTCCCACTAAAGTAAATTTGCACAAAACATGTAACAAACTGCCTTGAAAATATTGCTTATGTGGAGCCAGATGAAAGCTGGAATGGCCAGGTGACATTGGTCAGAGAAGAGGAAGTCATATTCACAACAAGTACAGCTTTACATGTGAGCTGCTGGAAAGGAGCAATACAGGGGAATATATATGAATATGTTTAAGGGTCCCACATACAGAATGACTTGCTCTGTATGTCAGCATAGCTAGAGCATCAGCAAATTATATTTAGGCACCTGCCTCTATGCAACAGTGCTCTCATAATGACTAGGGCTAATAGATCTTATGAAAAACCTTCAACCAAATGCAAAACAAGCAAAATGCTGCCAAAAATCATTGAAGAATTGACAGTTTCTTTACTATCCAAAAGGTACAATAGGATTCACAGTCTTCATAAAGGATTGTATTCAACTCTGTTGTAACATCACTAATTCACGTGGAAATGTATCTATGATTGACTTGGCTAAAAATTGTTTCAAAGGAGTTCTGGAAAACATACTCCCCCCCACACACCGTTATTTAAAAAGGAGTGTCTGTCCTGGAAAGCATTATACATACTTCCCTAAATATCCAGATATCCATACCCCTAGAAATAAAATTACTTGGGTTTTAAATGTTAATGAATAATTTTCAATTGTTAATACAAACACGTATTAATAGTGAAGTACATCATGCTTTCAGACACATTTTACAATATACTCCATGACCCACCAGTAACACCTTTTTCACATTATCATCATATATGCTTAAATATGAACACAGATTTGGTATATTATTATCTACTAGTTAAGTGAATTAGCTGGAAGAAAACAATTGCATTCTACTTCTAAAATTCAGTAGCTGAGCCTAAGCACTGTAAGTAATGTGAGCTAATGCTTCAGGGCTAGAAATAAAACATTTTTAGCACTTGGAAACCTTAGTTACTTTTCTTAATATTGCTGCTTCTAGGCTATTTTTATTTTTGTGCTGTTATTTGTTGTTGGCCTTCTCACTTATTGAACAACTTTGTCAAATATAGAAATGACACTGAAGACTATACTTGGGAAAAAAAGTGATGTGTAGGTGTATGGTGGTAATTCAGCTTTACTTGCAGACTTCTGTATTTTCAAAGAGTATGTAGCATAACTACATACCAATTCCAAGGGGTGCCTTGGATTTTAGGGGACAGCTTCAGCCCCAGCATGATTTGATACAGCTTTCTAAAGACAGACTAGTAAGATTTGAGTTTCTGGCCAAGTAAGGGACTGCATTTTCCTTTGTTTTTGCCAGAATGCCGCTCTCCTTCCTTCTCCCTCCTGCACGGTTGATGGCAGATGTAAATATGTAATACATCTGTGAACTTGTCTCCAGGTCATAGTTATTCATGGCATTAAGCTAGTGTTGATTTTGAGATCTGCATTTCCCTTCAGCAACAGCCTGCCAAGTGAAGGCTGTGTGTTGCAGGTCTCCTGGGAAGGCTTGCTGGCCTCTGTAAGAGGGGTCATGTTCATCCTCCTCTATAGATAACACACAACTCTGTGGACTTGAGCAGTCTTGGCCTTGCTTATACTATGTCTGAATGGGGCCTTGTCATGCCAGCCACTTTGCCACAGCTGCTGGCTAATGACCTGCAGTTGTCATGTCACCAGAAGCTGCATGACTTCCTTCCTTGCAGCCAGCTTTTCTCAAGAGGTATCGGTCACTGGCAATGCCAAGAATCAGGGCAAGCCACTAGCACAGGACAAAAGGATGTAGAGGAAAAAAAATCCTCTGCAGACCTTCCTGAACTGCACTTCACTGAAAATGCATTTGCCTTTATTTGTTCATAGAAGCTGGTTTTTTTTTTTTTCTTTCTTGTCGATTTTAATACTCCTTCAGGGGAAGTTCTTTCAAACACAGACCCTAGGGGTTGGGGGTTTTTTTCCCAGAATTTATCCCCTTGAGTCGTTAGCCTCTATGAAGTATAACCATAAAGGAAAACAGCCCTTGAACCATCAGTTGATTTTAAGTCTAGGACTGAGCTGCCAGTGCTAATCTTGCCTCTTTATTGCTTTTACCAACCACCTGACACTAAGGGGACAGACAGATTCTTTTAGAGATCCTTGGCAGAATTATGACAACACTAAGTTGTAGTGTTTAACACTTAGTTTAACCACTGAACAATAGCTTAAAAATTAAAGCTTTATTTTCCTTAGCAGGATTTCATTATTAATATAGCACATTATTAGAATGACACAGGATTTCTACAAACAAAATTACACAGAGAATGGGTCAGATTGGAAGTGACCACAGTTGGCCATCTGGTCCAACCTCCCTGCTCAAGAGGGTCATCGTAGAGCATCTGGCACAGGATTGTGTCCAGGCAGTTCTTGAATATCTCCAGTGAGGGAGACACCACAACCTCTGTGGTCAGTCTGTTCCAGTGCTCAGTCACCTGCAAAGTAAAGAAGTTCTTCCTCATGTTCAGGTGGAACTTCCTGTGCATCAATTTCTATCCTATTTCCTCTTGTTCTACTGCTCAGCACCACTGAGGAGAGCCTGGTCCATCCTCTTGACGCTCTCCCTTCAGAGGGCGCCTCCCTTACAGACATTTATGGGGTCTCCCCTCAGTTGTCTCTTGTCAAATTAGTGTGTGCAATCTCTAAGTAGTAAAACATGCAATTTATAATACAATTTAATTTATGATTTCTGCTCACATGGACCCTCTGCAGACTGGGTTGGATCACAGTACATGGTTTGCTGTATCAATATAACAATCATAATCTAGATTCAAAAATCATATAAAAGAATATAAGCCACTCCCTCAATCCTCAGAGGAAGCAGATGAAGGCAGAGGTGTCCCCCTGGCCATTGGGATGTCCTGGGTCTCACTGTCCAGCGACAGCTCTGGTCCGAGTTCTTCCTTAGGACCCATCAAAGGTGGGATTTAGAGACACTGCTCTGGGGTCTGCAGGCGGGCAGTACTCTGGGGACTACAGACACTGCTCTGGGGGCTGCAGGCAGGCAGTACTCTGGGGACTACAGACACTGCTCTGGGGGCTGCAGGCAGGCAGTACTCTGGGGACTACAGACACTGCTCTGGGGGCTGCAGATGCTGCTCTGGGAGCTGCAGGCGGGCAGTACTCTGGGGGCTACAGACACTGCTCTGGGGGCTGCAGGTGGGCAGTACTCTGGGGGCTACAGACACTGCTCTGGGGGCTGCAGGTGGGCAGTACTCTGGGGGCTACAGACACTGCTCTGGGGGCTGCAGGTGGGCAGTACTCTGGGGGCTACAGACACTGCTCTGGGGGCTGCAGGCGGGCAGTACTCTGGGGGCTACAGACACTGCTCTGGGGGCTGCAGGTGGGCAGTACTCTGGGGGCTACAGACACTGCTCTGGGGGCTGCAGGTGGGCAGTACTCTGGGGGCTACAGACACTGCTCTGGGGGCTGCAGGTGGGCAGTACTCTGGGGGCTACAGACACTGCTCTGGGGGCTGCAGGTGGGCAGTACTCTGGGGGCTACAGACACTGCTCTGGGGGCTGCAGGTGGGCAGTACTGCGACGGGGTCGTCCACAGCAGTGGCCTGGCTGGGTGTTGGGACATACACGCGGGCTAGGAGGGAAGTGATTGACCTGGTGCCGAGGAACCTTGAGGCCAGTGGAATGGGAAAAAGCAATCTATTTGGTTTGTCTCCTTGGTGCACAGAACTTTCAGGGACTGATAATGGGGGGATAGCGCACAAACACGCCACCAGAGAATGGCTACTTGCCTTGTGAAATGGCGTTAATCATGCGGACCACATTACCAGGGGTCGGACGCGGGTGCTGCCGGTCACTCTCCACCTCAACACCTTCACGGTACCGGTCGGAGCAGCTCCTGCCGCGGCACCGAGGGTGCGTTCCCACCTTTCCTCCCGTGCGCGAGCAAACCCGGACGGCCCCGGGCGGCTCCGTCTGGACGGCGGCACGCTGCTGCTGCCCGGCCATCTCCACTGAGCCGGGGAAGGGGGGAGCCGCCCGCCTCCCGCTCGCTCCGGTGGTGCCGCCCGGGCTGGCGGTGCGCGCATGCGCGGCGCGGCGCTGCGCAGTCACGGCGCCCGCCGCCATGGCCGACCCGCGCCTCAGGCAGATCAAGATCAAGACCGGCGTCGTGAGGCGGTGAGTGGCGGCTGGGGCACGGCACGGCCAGGCACGGTCGGGCCGGGGGGCTACAGCGGGGCTCTGTGCGGGACCGGCCGTGCCGCGCGCGGGACCGCGGTGCTGTGTGGGGCCCGGCTGCGCCGGAGAGCGGCCCTGACACGGGCTTCCACCCCTCGCGTACCGCCTTCGGGAACAGGCCGTGCTTTTCCGGGACACCGGTTAAATGCGGATTTCGTTCCCTTTCGTTAGCGGCTTTGGGAGTCGAGGGTAGTCACCCAGCCCCCTCGATGTGCAGGGCAGTCTCGCCTCATACCTTGCCGAGGCATGAAGCCTCAATTATTTTTTTTTTTTTACCAATGCTACAGTTGAATATTTCTGGTTCAGAAGTTGCAGAGCCAGTGCTATCACAGAAGCAGTTACGTTGGAAAAGACCTCTGAGATTATCGAGTTCAACCTATGGCCAAACACCACCACCTTGTCAACGAGACCATAGCACTAAGTGCCACGTCCAGTCTTCCCTAAAACACCTCGAGGGACGGAGACTCCACCACCTTCCTAAGCAGTCCTGGCAGATGCAATACCAGAGCCTTGATCTTCCCTGGTTTTAACAGTCATCGTTTTTAATAAAAATGTATCTGTCAGGATCACTCATACTATAGGTGTAAACACTGGTCGCGGTGGGGTTTATTAAGGCCACAAAGACTGTGCTGACTCAGGCAGAGACAAGAATTAGTGCGTATGCTAGATCAGGGTGTTAAACAGTACAGTTTCATACAATCAGCTTTATATGATGACTTAGCAAATTCCTGTCAATAAGAGATGCACCTTTTTTTATACTTGATTCACTTTGAAAGGTTGGGCTTGAAGACTAGAAAAGTTGTCCCTATTGGTGTTAGTTAAAGAAAGGCACTTCAGAATTTCTAGTCTCTGAACATAGGAGCAAACCACACAATTGTGTGCATTTCAGAGCTAGTACAAAGGTTAAAAACGTTTGGGTAAACGACAAAAATGCAGTCAACACGATTCAGATTTGCTTTTGGGGAATGTCCATGTGAATAAGCAAGTAAACTTAGCTTGAATGTGTTGCACAGTAGCAACAGGCATATCTGCAGTTACTCTGGAGCAGCTGGCATTCTCTAAGTTAAGGTAACTTTTAAAAAAAAAAGAAGAAAAGGAATGTTATCTTAAGTCCCTGGGGGGACATGATACAGTGGCAGCTCCCATTTCTGTGACAGCTTCACACAGATACAAGAGAGTTCTGTTCCTCTCCACCCTTCCTTCTCTAGCTGGAAGCCTAGTTATGTGTTCTGCTACAGTGGGCATACATGTAATTTGTGTCAACTTAGGAACATTAACATTGTCCTCTTATTTTGAACTCTAGCAACTCTGTAGGTATCTTGTTTCCTGGTGTGTGAGAAGACTTGTGTAGAGGCTTATTAAGCATTCTATAAAGTGACTAACTTAGCACTTCAGTTAATTTTCATTAGGTTTTTTCCTGTGTTTTCAGTTTAGAAAACCACATTGAATCTAGCATTGTAGTACTGATTTCCAGCCATGTTCAGTGCCCAAGCTTTAAGAATATATCAAAAAAAGGTAGGGGTCAAGAGCCATTAGGATATAGAGAGCTTTTCAGACATTTTGTTTGACTTGTGTTAGTCATCTGTTGTAGCGTTTTTTTTTTCTTGTTAGTTACCTAACTAATCACTTTTTCCCACACCAAGAATGAAGCAGCTGTTCTGCTTTGGTATTTTTTTTTTTAGCTGTAAGTCATAAATTCTTTGTGTACTCCTCTGAAGAGACTGTGTTTTAGGTTGTAGGTAGTTTACTTGCCTGCACATTTCCTATGTTGCTCTATGTCAGTGAAAGAAATTTAAACTAGAAATAAAGAGATCTTTTACTTTTTTGACAAGTCTGATAGCCAGGCTCTTGGTGATTTTACACTTTCAGTAGTTTGGAATTAAAACAAGTAGATTTGATGAGCATGAGTAGTAATGGTTTCTGTATTTGTGCCTTATGTCCTAGCAAGCAATTCTTCTGGTTTGATCTCTTCAAAATAGTTTTGCTCTCAGTAATTCCAAACAGCAACAATCCGCTGGATAGTGAGAGAATTGATTAGGGAAAAAAAACCCCTTCTAAAATATCCTGTTGCATTTTAGATTGGAAATTATTTTAAAAACCACCGCAAACAAAGTAAGTTGGGTTGCGCGAAAACAGCACTGACATTTGCCCATAGTTTCCATCTGATTAAGTGGAAGTGACACGAGTAGATTAGAATGAGACTAAGACAATTCACATTGCAATTGTGTTAGTTTAACTTTAACAATCTTTTAACATGCTTGTTTAAATGTGGCTGACATACCATAATTACAAATCTACAAGCCTTGATTATAGAATTTTACATCATGAACCTATGGGGAAAGTGTATTGATCTTTTGTGAAGCAATTCCTTTTTTTTTTTTTTAAATTTACCATTCTAAAACTGTGGTCTCTTCACAAGATTGTTCTTTTGTCTGCTGCACTGATGTTGATACTATTTTTTCTCCTAGTGAAATAGCATCATACTGCAAAGCAATTTGCACTGATTCTCCCCCCACTCCAAGCACAGGAAGTTCTGCAAGTTACACAAAACTGTTGGTCTGATTTTAAATGTAGATGTGAACAATGATCTTAAATTGAATTATTTTACTGTTAAGTTCAGGATATATTTTGTGCAAGAGAAATATGAGGAATGCAAAGACTCCTATTGCTTGTTTCCTGTATTGCTAATTTAAGCACAAAACTAGTTGTGTTCTTGGTCACTCAAGAAATTTCCTGTTTCTGGTTAAGTCAGAAATTTTCTCCATCTTCCAGCCATTGTGTGAACTATGGGTGCTTTGTTGCATGTTGCCCCTTAGCCATAGGCCCTTGCCGTGACTCATAGCACCAATGTATTGATGAGAAACTCACATCTCTTTTCTTTATTCTTGTTATAATTAGAAGATTGTGCACAACAACTGTTTGTTAGCTCAATTAATGGGAACGACTAGGGTATCTCATATTATTTGGGTATTGAGGAGTGATCTGCAGAGCTGCTTAGCTGTACAGAGTCAGCATGATACAGTGATTTAATGTGTGTACACTATACATTTGAGAGCTTGGGGACTCAAGAGTGTGAATATACAGAATGCTCTGTTGGGTACAAGCTGACTCTATCCAAATTAAATAACCCTTTTCAGAGAGCAGATTGTGCATCTGTTGCCTAGGGTTGTCACCAGCTCAGTCCTGGAGTCTTAAACTTGGGTTCAGTGCTAGCCAAGTGTGGTAGTTGTGGTCCAGAGCTACTTAGGTATGTCTTAAGTACACTTTGTAATGCTCCTGGCATTAGGACTGGATACATAATATCTTGAGTTGGCCCTGCGTTTTGAAGATTGCTTAAGTCTTTGAAGACTTACTAACGTAGTCTCTTTCCCACAAAAAAAGCCCTACTTCATGTGAGCTGTCTGGGAAAAGAGTGCACCTGCATTTACATGTTGTCTGAGGTAGCGTCTGTGACATACGTAGTCATCAACCTGGATAATTAGTTGGAAGGTCTAGAAACAAACCTTTTTTTTTGAAGGGTTTCCTATTTCTCTGATTCTTTTCAATACAAGTTTTCTTTTAACTACACAATAACAAACAGTACCCACACATATCTTAAAAAGCTGTGACGAGCACAGTTGTTGCTGTGGAAATTGCATAGTGTGTTGGTTTGTTTGTTTGTTCTTAATGGGTTTGATTCCACTTGTTATACTTTAGAGCAGACCTAAGTGATTCCTTTTTTGAAATATTTCACAAATTTAAATTAGTGATGATCAGATCTGTAAAAGATTTTCTCTCACATTTCTTCTTCCATCCCATTACCTCTTTAAAAAAAAAACTGGCATCTTAGGTTTTTTGTGTTTACCATTATCTTCTGCCCCCTGAGGCAAAACTGTCTCCTGCATGTCCATGCTGACCATAATAATCTGTTAATGTCATCATTTTAACTGGCAAATTAAAACATGCCCAGCAGCTTTATGACCATAAGTGTTATTAGTGATAAAATATTAAGGAGGAAAGCATTTTTTTCCTTTTTTTAAAAATTTTCATTTGGGTGGGAATATGTGCAAAACTGTTATTTAACAGTTATTTAAGCAGTCTAAGTTATTTATTCAGTTATTTAAGCAGTCTTTTAAAAGTTTGGAGGTACAGTAGTTCCAGTTGCTTGGTAGTAGCAGTTTGGTGGCTTTATGCATATGTGTAGTGCTTTTGTCTTTATTTTTTTTCATGGTGTACAGCCACATACTCCCCTGTGTGGATTAAACAGTTACAAATAATAATTTTCTGTTGAATTAGAATGTGGATCCATGGGAAATCTAGAAAAATTGTATTAAATTTATGGTAGTGCTTTGTATACAGAAGATGAATTACAGCTGTGCTAACAACCATACTCTATCCTGTCCTGACTTCAAGTATTATTAGATTGTATGTATCATATAGGTGGAAATCTCATTCAAGACCACGAGGTCCGTTGTTTTTTCTTTTAACTGTAGTAAGTCATTCTGATGCATTGTGAATTGCCTACGCACATAATATGACTGTAATTCTATTTAATTTTTCTCATTATTGTAGCATTTACAGTTGGTTATCCCCAGCTGGGAGGGGCCTAGAGGGGAGGAAGTAGATTCTGTATTTTTTTCTCCAAAACAAAAGTCTTGACTGAAGATGATGCCTGGGTTGTAGAAGGGAGAATGAAGTGAAGATCTTTGGCAACCCGAATTGTTTCCACATCAGAGGCTTCATTTCTTGTTCTCTAAAACTGAAGTTCCTGGACTCCTTAGCATTTACAACTTTCTGTAGAGACAAGAACAAGTGAAGCCCTGAAGATTCAGAGGGATCTCTAGTAATACAGATGATATAAAAATGTTAAAACCAAGTAATTTTTAACTTGAAATAATTTTCTGCCTTAAAAAATCATGTATCTGATTTTCATCTTTTTTACAGTAGTAATCCTTGACAAAACCCAGGCTTGCAAAGTTATCCTGAAATGTCACGGTAGCTCAGTTCTGTAAGCTATTAGATGCAGAAGGGGCTAAAAATATGCATATCCTTATGTATTGTTACATCTTGACTCTTAAAAGAGAAAATTTATCTTTGATGATGGTTTTGTCACTAGAAGAAGAAAAGGAGCGCATAAACTTTATATCCTGTCTAAATCAGAAAGTAGGCACTCATGGCTAAGAGAACATGGCAGTTTGTATACCTGGGTAAAGTACTGTATTTCTTCATCCTTTCTTGGCTTTTTCTCTTGGGTTCTTGAGTCTGTAAAGTCTGTATTCTTAGGTAGCCTTAGTGAACTCAAGAGTGTGCGTAAGTAAAATTTGCAGGTTAGAGATCTGGTATTTTAAGCTCTGCAGGTAGTGATTAGCATATTGCCAGTGTTACTGCAGTTGCTGAATTACTTGTCCTATAATTATGCATAGTGTTAATACATTCTACTATAAGAAAAATTATTATTACACTATTAATATTAATATTAATATTTACTATTAAAAATGTTTATAGTATAAGGGAAAAAAGCTACACTACTATGGGTTTTAAGTTTGAACTAAGTTAGCATAGACATCTCATTTAGTCAGTAAATACTGTCACTCTGGGCTTTCTGTGCTCTTAGCCTGGGTCCACGGCATACTAGCATGTACTATGGTTAATGGTAAGATTAGTTCTAAAGAGATGCATGTCCTTTCAATAGTGAATTTGGTCAGTAGCAAAACTGAGTAATTCCCCCATATCTTCTTCAGAGCTCTGCTTGCTCACTCCAGCCAGGAAAATGTTTCTTTTGTTGATTTTTCTGCTGCTGAAGAGAAGTCTATATTTGGTGGCTTAAGCACACAGGTGCCATTCTAGCTTATGTAAACCTGAATTGTCAGCAACTGCTGGATGTTGGGGGAACATTAGGAGTAGTACCATTTGCTTGCTCTGTCTTTGTACCATTTTACCACTTTTGTTCAAGGTACCCATTAGTAGTTCCTGTCTGTGACTGTGGAAAAAGGTAGAATTTTTATCTATGTACAGAGGATCTTAATTTCATTATGCGTGCAGAAAATCTCCATTGTTCATTATTTTTTCATCTGTCAAACTTCAGATAAACTGCCCTTCTTATGATCACAGAGGTAGGTCTGCTTGCTACTGCTAATGATGCAACTACAGGAGATGACAGTGTTGATGTATATGGACTGGGGTAGGAATGTAGGTACCTTTGTGAGGTGAGAAACAAGGCTGACATGGGACTCTTTCTGCAGCAGCCAGAAGTTAGAACAGCACTTGCAACTCTGCACCCTAATCACACTGAGAGTGAAGTCCCTTGAGAAATCAAAGTGATCTTGAATATGGAGATCTCGTTTTCCTCTCCCCTTCTCTGGTTTCTGATGCTAGTCAAACCTTTTGCTGACCTCACTCAACTTGCTTAATACAGGAGTAAAACTGTCACGTTGTGTTTGTTTGTTTGGGTTTTTGTTTGTTTGGGGGGGGGTTTGTTTGTTTTGGTTTTGTTGTGCTTTTTGGGGGAGGAGGGTGATTGTTGTTGTTTTGTTTGTTGGGGTTTTTTCATTTTGTTTATTGTATTAATTTCCTGCAGTTTTGGTATGGAGAGATCATTTGAGCATTAGTGCTGGCAGAGCCAGGGAGGGGAAGACCTTTGTTCACCAGTGGTTGGCTTTTTTACTATCTTGAACCATCTTGTGTTACTTTGTTCTTCAGGCTGGGGAGCTGAAGTGGGGAAGAGAAAGTGAGTAAAGGAAAATGGATAAGGAAGTAAATCATAATGGCATGGAAAGGACATTTTTTTTTCTCCTTCTACCTTAAGATTCAATCAAGCCCTTTGGGCTCTTCTGGGCTTAGTCTCCAGCTTTAAAATAATAAAACTGTTTCTTTCAGAGAAAGAAGAAATTGTGAAATTATTTGTTAAGTGATGTGAAAGTCAAATGTGTAAAGAATTTTTAAAGGGCAGCAGTCATAGCTAGGAGCTGACATCTTGTCTATTAAAACATTCATGGTTTACTTTTGTTCTTCAGTGATAAAAAGTCCTTAATTTGATTTCTAGAGGCACGTATACCACCAGAAGTGTCACTTTATTTGTTTCTTTATAGTCTTTCCCTAGTGGTTAACTTCTGATTGGCAGTAGAGGCAAGGTGTAGAATAACTGGATCTTACATTTCTACTTTTTCATCGTGAAAGATGGGGAGATTCTGGTAAAATACTTTTATTCTGTTTGGGTTAATTTCATTCCTTGTTTCTAGGGGTGTAGACCTCTTCTCTAGGGTCCATGAAAAATAACTAAGGAAAGCAAACTTGTTGTCGGTAGATTTAAGTCAGGTGTGTGGATTTAAGTCAGATTTAAGTCATACTTCAGTTGAACATTTATGTATAGCTGAAAAGAGCTCATATAAATGGAGACTTGAAGTATGAGACTAAGCTAATACTTACTGTATGCAGTTGTTTGTCAGTTTTTACTTCTTTAACATTTGGTGTTAGAAAGGAAGGGAAGGACTTGAGAATTTTTGGTTCACAGATAAATTTTTAAGGGGGGGAAACAAAAATTTAGTCACTAGTTGGTACCATAATTATTTGCCAGGTGCCTCAAATCAAAAGCTCTTAAATACTTGGTGATAGTTTGTGGAACTGCCAACACTTGCTAGAAAGGAGAATGTTATGTGGAGACTGCAAAAAATATATATTAAAAAATGAAACTTCTTACAGATACTGAATTTTTTTTAACATCTGACCCAACTGCAAAATATTTTGTACCATTATTTTAGATTGTGACTTCATCCTAGTATTTAGATAACTTACTCTTCATAGAACTTCCGTTAATTTTTTAAAAAAATCATTACTGTCTTAAAATTTGAGGCCTTATCTTGAAACTCCAGGATAAAAGAGGAAGAGTGAAATGTAAAAAAACACTTTAATGTCCAAAGGAAATACTGAATTTGTACAGAGAATAAAAAGAGCAAATCCATGTTGACTTTTGAATGTTTAGGTATTTTGTAGACATTTTGGGAAAACTAGACTTGTGCAGGTTTCTCTGTCTGCTTCTCTAAGACTTTTCTGCATTTTCAGAACAGATCAACCTTACAGGTACACTGTATATTAAAAAATTATAGTCAGTGATTTGCAAATATAATTCAGAAAATGATGACTTTTAAGAATTTGTGGGTATTAGGTATACAGTACCAAATGAAGCCTTTTTTTTATTGGGCTGTGATATCTTGGCTTGAACATAAGAATATCTTTAAGCCTTCCAAATAGTATTTTTGTACAACATTTTTGGCTCAGGAAAGTGCGCAGCACCATAATGTCACACAGGTGTTGTGTTGGTTTTGTACGGCCTGGTTTTTGGTAGCAGGGGGCCACTGAGGTGGCTTCTGTGAGAAGCTGCTGAAGTTTCCACTGTGTCCAGCAGAGCCAATCCCTGATGGCTCTGAAGATGGACATGGTGCTGGCCAAGGCTGGGCCAATTAGAGATATTGGTAACACCTCTGTGATAACATATTTAAGAAGAAATAAAAACCAAAGTGGGACACAGTTTTTCCTAGCCAGAGAAGAGGAGGAGTTGAGAACATGTGAGGGAAACAACATGGAGCCACCAAGGTCAGTGGAGAAGGAGGGGGGGAGGTGCTCCAGGCAGCAGAGCCGAGGTGCCTCTGCAGGCCGTGGTGCAGACCATGGTGCAGCAGCTGTGCCCCTGCAGCCCGTGGGGATCCACAGGGGATGCAGAGATCCACCTGCAGCCCATGGGCGAGGTGCCCCTGCCAGAGTGGGTGGATGTCTGGAGGAGGCTGTGATCCAGTGGGAGACCCAGTGGAGAGAGGGGGCCCTTGCTTCCAGGCCAGAGCAGCCTGTCCTTGGAGAACTGCACCCCATGGAAGAGTGACCCATGCCACAGCAGTTTTGGGAGGACTGTTTGCCCATGGGAGGAACTCCCGTTGCAGTAGTTCTGGCAGGACTGCTGCTCGTGAGATTGGAACCACGTGGAGAGGTTCACAGAGAACTGTCTCCTGTGGGAGGGACCCCATGGGGTAGCAGGGGAAGGACTCCTCTCCCTGAGCAGTGGAAGAAAACCTCAGGTGATGAACTGACCAAAACCCTATCCTGTCTCCTTGTGCTGTTGGTCGAAAGGAGGGGGAGGGGTTGGGGAAAAAAGGTGTTCTTTAAGGGCTTATTTTTACTTCTCATAATTCTCCTCTGATTTTCTTGGTCATAAACTCACTTTGCATTTCTAAGATGAGTCTGTTTTGCCCTTGGAGTGTTTTCTCCCTGTCCTTATCTTGACTCATGAACCCTTTTTCTCTCCTCTGTCCAGCTGTGGCAGGGGAGGGTGAGTGAATGGCTTTTGTGGGTGCCTGGCGCTTGGCCAGTGTCAAACCACAGCAGGTGTTTATGTCAGTCCTGTGGATGTCTCTGAATTCTGGAGGCTGTTAATTTTGTATGTCAGGAAGGAGGGAGAGCTGTAGGAAACACATTGGCCTAACTCCCTGGAGTGAATGGCTTGAAGTGTGCTTGCCTGGCAAACTTAATTTCTGAAGAATGACACCAGTATAAACTATCAGCACATGAGAATCACAAAACAGTTGAACTGGCTCAGACCATCTCTCAAGATTTACATTAAGAGATCTAGTTCTTTTAATTACTAGATAGTCACAAATATGGAGTTCAAATAAATACCTAAAGCAGTCTTTTAGGAAT
>NC_045511.1:24765021-24885328 GCF_009650955.1 Corvus moneduloides
ATATAGAAAAATGAAGCAAATATAGTGTTCTCTTAGTCTGCGCGTACGTAAGAAAGGAGGAATAGTCTTTTGGTCTGGGGCTGCCCCTTAGTGTCCTGCTGAAGAACTGCTGTCTCCAGATCTCAAGCTAGCAACAACTGCCAAAGCTGCGGGAACCAAGGGAGATAAATTCCCACCTGTCTGCTCCAAGGCACACGTGGATGTTTCACTACTGCATTACTACATTAAGCTCTGTGCAGTGGCCAGCATTGTTAACAGCACACCAAACAAGAACCATTATCATTAAAAATTACAGAGGAAAGAAATAACCATTGCACACAGCCTTGTTAGCTAGAGGTAAAAACTGCAGAGAATTTAAGTACTTAATACAGGTCAGAGTTAAAATAATGGGGTTTAGGCACATGATTTGCTGAAGTCAGGCTTTATATTCCACTAATGGCCCTTAACAACTCATCCCAAACTTATCACTCACAGAGGGGAAAAAGAAAGTTCAGAAGCACTTAAGGTCAATGCTGCTGTTTGGAGAGTAAATGTAAGAAAAGACTAGAGTAATGTAATGTTCTCCAGAACTGTTACGGGAGCATTGTGCGAATAACCATGAATTCTTGTCCAAGTGCAATGGGATCAAGAAACCTCAAGAGGGCATCGAGAGCCAGTAGATGGTGAAGGTATAGCAGGAAGGCTTAAAAAAAGGGTAAGGCCATAGCAGGAAGCCTAAGTATTTTGCATGAGTTTTTACTATAGTGGAGCTTCGAGAGGTTCCCAGAGGACGGAAAAAGAGATATGTTGAAGGCTCTGTCTCAGTCTGAAGTGAAGGTAGAAGATGTTGTAGGACAGATCCTCAAAACAATATGTAACAAGCCAGGATGGGATGGAATCCATCTGTGAGCTCTAGGGCAACTTGAAGTGGATGAAAAATCAGAGCCTCTGGCTCAGGACCACAGCAAAGAAAACTGGCTGGTACAATGCTAAGTGCTATCTAGAGAGCTGATGAACATTAGGTCTGCTGCCATGTTGGATAAAGAGATAGAGACCCACCTGAAAACCAGAAGGATGGGAGCATGACTAAACACAGTACACTGGGGAAAAGTAAAGAAGAGTCATAATGCTAATCTGCTGGCACTCCCTGAAGGAGTACATGATGAGTGACCTCCCTGGTTACTGCCTACCTTGTTCCCAGAAGGCAATCCTCACTCTTAAGGAAATTAGGCTGCCATGGGATACAATGAAAAGAAAATGTCTAACTGAAAGAAAGGTAATAAAGAATAAATTATTGGGTTTTACAAGTGAACAGAACATTCAGTGGGGTCTCACAGGCATATGTTTGAGCCAGTGCTACTCATCATAGTCATTGGTGATTTTGGAAAGGAAAGGGGAATAGATGGGTACTTTTTTTGTTGTTGATGCAAGTTATACAGAGACAGAAGTTAAAGTTCCGCAGTGAAGGATGCAGAAGGACCTCATGAAATTAAGAGATACTGTGTCAGATAAATTCAACATAGAATAAACACAAAGTGTCATGGGCACATTATAAGCTCTGAGTTTTCTATGAGAATTCATGAGAGAGATCTTGGAGCTACTGCAAGTGAAATTGGTGGTCCAGTAGGAATCTGAGAACAAATAGGACTAGGAAAGAAATGGAAAACAACAAACCAGGGTTGTTTTTATGCCACTAAGTTAAAGGGAAGCCCATTTATTCAACCCTTCCTTCCCTCTGTAGGAAGACCTGGTGGTCTTCCTGCCTTCATCTTACACTCAGCACAGCAGAATTAAAAGAGCAGCAAAGAAACAACTTCTTTGTTAGAAACAGCTAAATACTCAAGACATTTCAGCCTGCAGAAGTATGTAACCAGGAATGTTGAAGAATTATGTATACTCAACAGTGGCACAGAGAAGGTAAGAAGTAATTATTCTTGGTGCTTACAGTACTCCCTGTATGTTCTTACAGCTATTAAAACTGCAGTTGCTCTGAGGGATCTGCTTTAGAAAAGTGAATTTCTGATGGTACTAGGAAAGAAACTGGGCCGACCCTACAGGAGCAATGCACGTCTCAGCGGGAACCAGCTTCAGCGTTAGAGGCTGATGTGAATTAAGAGTCAGAGACAGATGTTGTTAAGGTCCAATTGATGTAATTGTCTTTAAAAGAAAAGGAAATTTGTTGGTTGTTCCTGGTTTAATGAACACCATAAATGGCCAGAAATACAGTGCATGCATGTGCAAATCAAGAACAGCTGAGATGGTGGAAGTAACAGAGAAAGTCAACAGGCATCATTTCCTCTTTGCTCCTTAGAATGTAGGGCTGCATGTTTTCTCTCCATTTGGAGGAAAAATTGATAATGCACTGTTCTGTGTAGATATACTCAAGTGTATCAGCAAGATGCACCACCCGTTCTGTTGTGCCTCCATCCCTCCCTTTGCAGGGCAGTAGCAGGAGCTCCGGCTCACAAAGCCCTGGCAGGTACCTCATGCAAGCCGTACCTCATGCAAGCCGTACCTGGCCAGTCAGGGAGTTCCTTCATGTCAAACAATGTGATGGCCCCTGGGCTTCCTGTTGGTCTCCTGGCTCACACCCTGGTCACACACTGCAAATCTCATACCACAGTCCTGTGTCAGCTGGCATGTCTGGTGCTGAGAGGTTGGTAGAAGCCCAGCATGGTGACAGAGAATGCACTTGCAGTTGTGTGTCCCTGCAAATAGCACAAACACATTCTCCAGCCTTTGCCAGCACTTGCTGGGTACTGCTGTTCTGATCCCTGTGTTTCACTTCTCCTTGCTGCTTTTATCCTTGCTTCTGCATCTCCCATGAATAACACTTGAAGCCTTTCAGCCCCTGCATTTGTAACGGTTCTCCCCCGGGTCTAGCAGCCCTCATCACATCTCACTCTGCAGCATGAGTTTCCCTTACAAGGCTGTGTATCGTTTCCCATCATCCTGCTACAGGAAACCTGCTTTTTGTGGGTGATCAGTTAGCACATTTTCAAATCTACTACATTAAATACACAAAATTAGTGTAAACGGAACTGGTTTCAGCAAACACCTTCAGTGCATAAAACCAAAGACACAGATGTTGGAAGAGACGAAACAAACACAGGTGATTGCAGAACTATTACTCAACCAATACACATCATGGTTAAAATATGTCATCAAAATTTGGAAATAAACTGAAATAAAATCACCAAAGTGAGTTAAAATGGGTGAGTAAAAGTTTTGAAGGATAGAAAGCCTAAAAGCAATTACACTGAAATGTACACTATGTCCCACTATAAATAGCCATCATGTCTGCTGTAGAAAACAGAACAATCATCCACAAATCCACTGCTCTGTTGCCATCTGAAAGGATGTTTTATTGGTCTTGCTCCACTTCCCAAGTACCTCTATAACAAAGCCTTGAAAAACCTTGAGTTACATTCACAGCCTCCTCCTCATCTCCTTCCTGCCATGCTGAAAAGTATTGCACCTTTTATCAATGTGTCTTCTCTTTACTTCAAAGAGTGACGTAACAGTGTTTAAATTCTTTCTTAACCACAGGACATCGTACAGGTTGCATTCAAACTCTGTGATTGCAGTAAGCTCTCCACATCTGTTATCCCTGAGAGTTTAATAACATTATATTGTACCTTCTAAGAGGCATACATCACTGTGAAAAGAAATTCCTTCATAACCAGAATCATATGAATTTCTGTTAGTTTTTCAGATATTTGAAAATACCAAAGTCCCTGATCTGTGAAAAGGAGAATGTCTGTGACTGATATAATGTGCAACATTTTTAATTTTTGCTTTTACTTCCCTTGCAAGTATTTTTTTTTGCCTTTTTTGCAGTGATTTTAGAGTGATGTTAGATTTTACCTGTATGGAAAGTCTTTTCCAAACTAACTCTTTTGCCATAGTTTAAAGGTTGTTTTGAAGTTCATTGTCACTCTGTTATTTCCAGTGAAAGCAAGACAATGCTCTGACACATACGCAGAGACTGGTGTTAAATGAGGTTTTAGATATACTTTTGATGATACAAAGCACTACCATCCCTGAATTAAAAAGCTTGATGATATCACCATCCCTACTTGTTCTCTTTTTCTAGAATAGTCTGGTTTCTTGGGGTAATTGGCAGATATAAGAGGCTGGTGAGTTTGCAGGAGCAAGTTCATGCTACTATCTTCTTTCCATTGTGTTGAGTTGGATATTTAAATACGTTCATTTTGGAACGAAAGTGAAAGTATCCTTATTTTCAGAAAGAAAGAAGCAATCTCAAATACTTGAGGCTGTTAAGACTCCTTGGAGTCATACTCTGGCAGAAGTGAGGCAGAAACTAGTAGTATATCAGTACTGACTTCTGCCTTAACTGTACAGCCCTCTAATTATGGTACCTTTATTAATTACACACATTATATCTTCCAGTGGTCATTGAAGAAAGAGTAACAGTCTTTTATTCTACGGGTTATCTATGTAAAATTATGCCACTCACAGAATTTTCCAACAACCAAAATTACAGATGTTGCTGATCTGTGGAAAGTTCCTAAATGACATAAAGAAGTATGTAGATTTTTTTTTTTCAGGTAACTGAGTCCAGGCATTCCCCACTCTTCATGCATCAGGTCATGGTCAAGAGAAGTCTGAAGTAAAATGAAAGACAGATGCTCTCATTTCATCTAATGATGCAATCCCACTAATGGGACAGGTCCAACACTCTCAGTTGTTCCTGACTCACCTGACATCATGGGTTGCAGCTCAAGAAAAGCATCCCAGCCTAAGTTCTGCCTATGGTATCAGAGAGAAGAGGACTTGCAGCATCTTGCAAGAGTATTGCAATTCCTCACTGAGGAAGATGAAAGGCTGGTAAAAACCAGTACATATAAGGCTCTGCTTTTGCTCAAAGATTGACTCCTTACTAAAGAAGTACATTTTTTTCTGGAGTTCACTTTTGTGAAGCAGCCTCAGCCACCACCCTCAGCAGCACACAGTTATTTGTAACTACAGTGGCCATGGTAAATATGCATTAAGTTACAGGTAGAAGTTGCAGGTGAAACAACATTTCCACAATAGAAAGCTTCACATGGGCTCAGATGCTCTGGAAATAAAGACAAAAATCAGCTATCACTGACAAATTTCTGCATGTCATAAAATTCCAGAAATCTAGGGATTACAAGACCTAGACAGCACAACCTCTTCTTGCTCAGATATGCTTATGCTTTGAAGATTTGCTTTCAGCAGTGGTTTAAATCCAAGAAAAAACCAAAGGAGACTGAAAGGTATTGTGAGAATATTCTGCTTCAAAAGTTACACTCCAGGAGCCCCATATCTCCCCAGAAATCTTCTCCCCTCATCCCAAACCTAGCAAGGATATTAAATATCACCTGTTAAGTCCTTCTTCTTCTCTTACAACAGATATGTATGTGTGTTTTGAAATGGGGAATTACAAAATAAAGTGCAACACAAAGAAACAGGATTCTTTCACGCTTGAGTGTTTGTTAAAGAGAATGTGCAGTAGCAGTTAGAAGCAGAAGAGGGAGCCTTTAATCGCAGAATCAGCTCTTTTTGCAGATATTCAGAATGATTCAGATGATGCTGTATGTAAAATTCTTTCCCCAGCTGATGATCAGAGCTCTCATCTAGTTCTTGAATACCACCGACCTCCCTGGGCTTGGGTTGACAGCTTGGTTGGCTTGTGACATGTACCTCTCCCCCTTCGCTGAGAAGCCATGGTCCTGCACCATGCCGTGTGCCTTGTCCGGGCACCGTTTCCCAACCCTGCAAGTCTCCTGAAGCTAGGAGGCTGATATGCAATGGTGTGGGCGTGATTTCAAGGTGGGCCCTCTACTCCATGGAAACACCGAGAACCAAGGAGCTTGCATCTCTGACTTCAAGTGCAGCAGCTTCAGCTCCTCATGGTGAAGTGGGTGCTCTGGGAGGAAGGAAGAAGGCTGCTAGGCATGATGAACTGCCTTCTGCATGTGTCTGCATACTCATGTAGGATGCTTAGATAGTGAAACAGAGTTGTGTGTCTTGAGTCCACTCTCAATTACAAACTGTGAGGAGCTCTCACTTTGAAGAAGAAATGAATGTCCCAGCAAAAAGGTACCATGAGCTCATGCTGAGAGAAACTGTGCATCAGCTGGCATAGGATGTGTGCCACATGCACACTAGAGTGACACCGTTACCTGAACAAGAACGCAGATGGTCTCCAAGCCACAATGCCCTGCAGAGCCCGGCTCTTCCCCATCACATCTGACAGGTTTGGTTCAGTGTCTTTGGGTGCTACAACCAGCAGTGACTCTAGGGTTGGTGTTCATACTATTGTTTAAACTTAAACCACACACAAAAGATAAAAGGCTCTTGAAACAACAGGGCTGCTGACATCTCTCCTTTCTAAAGACCTGCTATCTTGATTTGAGGTGTAAGCAGTGGAAGCCACGACCTTAGCAGCAAAGTCAGGCACTGCCATTTCCCCATGCCTGGAAGAGTTATCTCCACTCTGTGCTACCCCGTATCCTAGAGACAGAACCTTCTCTATCCACCTGCCCACGCCCTGCTATAGCAGAGTTACCAAAGTGAAGGTAGCTGGGGTGGACTCTCTCTCTCCCCTCTCTCTTGCCATCTCTTCCTCAGCACCTTCTTGGTTCCTGCTGCAGAATTTGATTACACAGAGTTCACTGTGGGCTGACTTTTGCTGATGCTGGAGCAAACTCTATATCCTTCAGGAGCAAACCTGGACTAAGCCACCTGCATTCTTCAGAGACATCAGACCATACAGACCCTGGACAAGCAGTGCACTAGCCATCACCTTTAGAGAGTTCCTTTGTCATCTCCATTGCTGACCCTACTAACGAAAATGCCATGCTTGCTGGGAGTGTAGCAAGGGTCCTCAGTCTTGTCTGCTCACCTAGGGTCTGGTAGCCACTCAGACATTTACTGAGTATCATCTTACTGGCTATTGTTGTAGTATTCATGACTCTGCCTATTTAACCAGTCATAGTGACACAGGGAGCTTCCAGGCAACCAGCCTAATACACACAACACAGTCTTCATAAATTATAACAGAGCAGCTCCATAACTTCCTTTCAGTATTTCATTTCACCATCAAATCACTCTTCACAGCAATAGCACACTTTACCTCAGCTCCCAAATATCACCACAATACAAGCCACCCCCAGCATTTCCAGCTGTGCTCCTGAAATTAATGGAGACATATTAGTGACTTCAAACAAAAGCAGGCGACTTCATTTGAATGGGATACGGCACCCCTTGCCTCCAACATGTCCTTAGCACTTAGAATTAGTTGGGGTTGTCCTAGATACTGTTACACTCTGAACCATGTTGTTCAGTTCATCCACTCACAGAAAGCCAGACAGGTTTGCCAGACTGGGATTTGAAGATGAAATGTCAAGGGGTCATGTTGCGTCAATCTGAAAGTATGTGCTAGTCCTGAGTCACTGCCACCTAAATCCAGGGAACACCACAGTGTGGTGTTCCTCCCGAGCTGACACAGTCAACTGATGGACTGCTTCTTGTGTTTTCTTTATATCCCCCTGGCTTTTGTAAATGCATGACACAGGACACTATTCAGGACATTAAGGAAACTCCTTCTACCCATCATACCTTATCTTTTAATTCATGTTCTTCAAGTTAATTATTTCATTCACTTCCTCTTATTCAATGGGTTAGCCTCTCCAAAGAAGCAGTGTATCCTTTGTTTTACCAACTTAAATTACTCCTCTTTCCCAAGTGCTTAGATTTACAGACACAGGCTCCAGGCAAACGAGCTCTACCTCTCCACTTGCTGCAGTCCACAGGATTATGTGATGGAGCAGTCCCTATTGCAGTCATTCAGCTGGGGAAGCATGGACGCAGCTGCTAAATCATAACGCCATGAGTACATACCATCCTGAACTCAGATTCTCTGGAGAAAGCATGAATACTGATGGTGTTTTGCACTGCTACACTGTTACACATTACTTCCTCCCAGCAGCTGAGAGCTGGTAAGTGCTATAAACTGGGGGAGGGAGGGAAAAGGGTATTATCAATAAACAGCACTTCAGTCTCAAATATACTGAACTCTCAGTTCCCAGCAGTTTGCTTCCTGAAGGTGAGGCACAAAGCTGGAGTGCAGTTGCTGAATGAAATGTAGGTGATAACTGCAATGGAGATATCCACTCATGCCACTCATGCTTGTTCTCAGATAGAGCACTTGCCACTTGATGCATGCTTGGCAATTAAAATCACGCCAGCCTTAAGAATTACTATACATTGACTTTTAGAACTGCCATAAAATACAGACATCCTTCCTGCCCATTTTTTCCACAGAGCTCTCTGCACTAACTGTCAAGTCATGGGAGCTGTAATACCTGGAGGTGACCTACTGATAGAGCTGAGAGTTGTTACCAGGGCATTTCTCTCAAGTTCCATATGTAGACTGGTCAAATTTAGGCTTTTCTTCTCCTCCCACATTTCGTTGCCTTGCTTCATTATACAAGTGCTCATTAATGCTCTTTACTGCACATTATTAACATTTTTGAAACAAAGGATTGAGGCTTATTCCATGTGTGCTAACTGCAGACCACGTTGTTGACAAGCAGACCTCCAAATGCAGACCTAATCTTAGCAGCAGGACTCTGCTTTACAACACGCATAATAATCCCATGGACACCATGTGTAGCAAGTACTACAAGCAAAGGTGCAGTCTCAGGTTACAGTTACATTAGGGCTCTAGCGATCAGAGATTGCACTGGTTCTCTCCTGTGGACACTCTTAAGCTCTGGTTTTAGCATTACGTGAGTACTACATAGTAGGTGAGCACCACACTGACACAAGTTGCATGTAGCATTCAACAGCTATATGACAGGAAAGCAGGGTACCCAGAGAGATGGGAGTGGACACACAAGCTATCTCTTCATTTGGAATGCTGCACCTATATTGAGGCATAAACACTGGAGCTTGGCTCTGACAGTATTTAGTCACAGATAACACCAGGTAGACCTTGGTACCACTGCGCTGACTAACTCTGTCAGTCCCAGGTAGTTTATAAACTCCAGTGCAGCTATGAACCTACCTATCTCCATGTTCATGCAAATAGGCATTTCTCTCTTTTCCTGGCCTCCAAAGAGCTGGCCAGACCACCGGGGAGCTGGTTGCGGACACCCTTCAATGACTGAAAAGTCTAAGTCACAAAAGCTAGCACTGGATTGGTGAGTCTTTATGGATTCATGGGAGTTGTCACATCTGTGCAGTATCTCTGCCCAGCATTCCATGCATCCCTTACAATCACTAGTCTTTTTTCATTATCTGAAGCATCTCCACCTCCTTTGTCCTGGATGACAGAGAGCTGACTATGTAGTCAGCCTGTTGTACTGGTCCTGCTAGCAAACAGTGCCTGGAGAATGTTTACCTGCAAACCTAAAGAAGGTTATCACTCCTGAGACAAAACATGCAGGTAATACATACTCTCCTGGCTGTTGTTGAATCAAAATGACTATGACTACTGTGTTTATGCTGTATTTAAGAGTGATGCTATTTATTAACCCTGTTCCAAGAGCCTATGTCAGATCAAATGCATCTGTAACAAAACTTGGGTCCCAAATGGCAGTTATTGTAGGTAGGCATTATGATGCTTCATTCCCAGGGCAGCTACACATCAACAAAATGTGCCAAATACCTTCAGTCATCATACCACAGTCAGATAAAATGTTAAACTTGATGGGCCCATGCGGGGGCTCTGGGGTTCAGTCTGGACCGGGCGTAGACGAGAGATCTCTGAAGTCAGATCTTGGAACATGCGGTTTATTGCAAAGGGCGTGGGTACAGGGGCACTGCTTAGAGCTGCCAGACTCAGCTCGGAGCAGGCCCAGGAGAGCAAGAGAGTAAGCGGGTAAGTAGAGAGAGAGAGAGAACGAGAGAGGAATGAGAATGAAGAAGTAGTAGTGAGAGAGAGTGTAGTAAGAGTGTCTGAAGTCCTGGTTACAATACAATGAATCATCTTCTGTACTGAATATTCTAATTGTCACTAACCAATCTAATACAAGATACAAATCCTATAGCATTTACATACAGCCTATAAGAGTTCTTATATTACCATAGAGTGTTACATCTTAACTTCTAAAAACTACTCTTTGGACCCCTTCTGCTGAGCTAGTAGGGTCTGCTCTGACCCTTGGACCTGCCTGCAAGCAGAGGGTATTGTTCAATCAAGAGGGGATTACCTTCAGTCGGCCATACCATTGTTTTCCAGTTGTTCAGTAACTAAGACTTGGTAATTCAAAGGTGGCTTTCATTTCGATGTCGCTTATAGTTTTCATATTCCCAAAATCTTTTGTCAGGCAATCATATTTATAAGGCTTTCCTGTTTCATCTTCCCCAACATCTCCCCCGTTCTGATGAACAACTAAGATATTAGACACAGTCCTACTCGTTATTTTTTGCACACACTGAAGTATACAAGGTACTGCTACTAAAACTATAATTATTACTACTAGAATAATCAAGCCTATTTTACAGAGTTCCCTTAGCCAAGGTGCAAAGCTCCAACCATCAAACTGTCTAGCCAAGACGGGTCATCTGTTGTAATTTGGTTAGCTAGGTCCCTTAGGTTTTGTAACTGTTTGTGAATGGAAACAGAATGATCGGATAAGTTCATACAGCATAATCCTTCAAAATCTTCACAGCCATGCCCATGTGCTAATAAAAGATAATCAATGTAAGTTTGGTGTCTATGGCTGGGAGTTGGAGAAATGTGATGATTATCATATGGCCAATATTTATTAAAAGTAACATTACCAAAACCTTCTGGGAAAGGCACTCAATAAGTGGAGAAAGGTTTGTCAGGGCTTTTGTTGGATAAACAGATGGTGTCGGAGCCTGCGGACTTGGCTAAAAGCAACTCAGACATTTGTCTTTGGTTGATTTACAGGTAAAGCTTCACTACAAAAACTAAAACACAAGAATAAAAGCAACATGCATCTACACAAATAATACTAAAACTCCATTCTTTTCTTGAGCCGTTTCTGGCAGACAATCTTCTCTCAGTGGTTCTGCCTAGTTCACGTTTGGGTGACGGCTTCTCAGCTTCCACTCGCGGGGTCACTGGCTGGAGTGGAACCGACAGCGGGCTTTGATGTGTGGTACAGCTTCACGTTCTTTGCTGGAATCCACTTGGTTCCTTCACCTGTGGAGAGACATGCAAATCCCTTTCCCCACATTATAAGATCATATGGTCTTTCTATTTTTCCTGATTCTAGATTCTTAATTAAAACTGGGGGGTGCTCTTTCAGTTTTGCTTTTTTGTTGTTTAAGAAATGTCTGAAAATGAGGGGATCAGGCTCTTCTGCAGAGCTGTTCAAGAAATTATAAACGTACAAGGCTTTATTCAACCTTCTTTGAGGTGTAGCCTGGGCTTTTCCCCCTTTCTGTTGACTTAAAATGCGTTTTAAAGTTTGATGTGTTCCTTTTAGAGTACTTTTTAGCAGTTGTTTAAGATATGGTGAGCAAATGCCACTGTATCTTACAGCCCTTCTTAGCTCTTTAATTTCGAGAGTGTGGATGGGAGCCGACGTTGTAGGACTGTCAGGCTGTTGGCTAGCTATCACAGGCTTAGCTAATAGACTAAGACTTTCATCTTTATAGATTTGGAGTCTTATTTCATGCCAATCTGTTAATTGAGAATAATCTGAGCACTTTGGAGGATTTTTTGATTCAGAAGGTAGCGCTGACAAACTCTTGGAACTCGTTTTCTCTTTCTGGGTTGCAAGATCCCCATCGCTCGCTGGCGGGACTCTGGGGCTCATTGCAAACAAATCTGGCTGCTTTTCAGGGTTTACTTGTGTTAGATTTAAAGCATCAGCTCCGGCAGAGGGGCTCTCCGTCTCCCCTGCCACTGGAGCTGCATCATTGCTCCCTGTTCCCTCCCTGCTCATGGCTTGTGAGGCGAGGCTGCGCTGCGCGGAGGGATACGGCGGGGCGGCGGAGGGATACGGCTGCGCGATGTCGGGGGACCCCGGCGGGGGCGGCTGCGGCGCGGGGATGGGGCCCGGCGGGGGCGGTGATGGCACGGCAGAGCTCGGGAGTGGCACGGCAGAGCTCGGGAGTGGCGCAGCCGATCTCGGTGGTAGCAGGCGAGGAGGCGGTGGGGCCGCGGGGGACTGGCTCCGTGACTCCAGCACGGCCGATTGAGGCGGCGGTGGGCGAGGAGGCGGTGGGGCCGCGGGGGACCCGCTCCGTGACTCCGGCACGGCCGATTGAGGCGGCGGCGGGTGAGGGGGCGGGGCGGAGCTGCGCGGCGGTGGGGGGGGGCGCGGCGAATAGTTCCATTAACGCTGCACAAGCCGGGATCAGTTCTGTGGTACTCTTGTCCCAGCATGATATGGCATTAAATAATTTGATTCCCACTGAGTCCCAAAAGTCTCTGGTGTAGACTGCTGAACGGTCAGCATTTGGGAAATTAATCAGAGTCCATTCTAAGAGGTTTTTTAGCTCCTGTTTAGGTAATTGTCTTGAACCAGAGCTTAGTAAATGCTCAAGTTGCTTATAGAGATCTCTGTCATGGGCAGAGTGAGTTTGTCCCATTATTAGACCAGTATGATACTCACTTAGATGATGTCGCAGGAGCAGTGTCCTTAGTCAGAGGTCCGTCGTGGGGGGCTGGCCAGGCACTTCACTTGGCACTCAGGACGCTGCTTTTGGGTCCTTTCTCAGAGCTCCGGTTTTAGGCGTCGCTTGGCAACGGCTTTCCGTGCTCAGGACCTCACGGGTGGGTCCACACTGAGCTCCAGTGCGGGCAGTGCTGAGCACTACTCACCTGTGCTCGGGGCGCACGGCAGGGTCCCTCCTTAGAGCTCCGGTCGGCACTGCTTAGCAGCGTGTCCGTGCTCGAGGGGTGCCACGGCAAACTTCCTCAAAGAGCTCCAGGGAGCCGCTGCGCAGCAGTGGCCGCCTGTGCTCGAGGACTGCCAGGCAATTCCCTGCAAGAGCTCCAGGTAATCCCCGTGCTCGAGGGCTGCCTCGGCAGAATTATAGAGCTCCGGCTTTTACGATGCGCAGCAACGGTATGCCGTGCTCATGACACGTTCTAGGTGGCTATAACTGGTCTTTTAGTTACTGTCCATGGAGAAGTCTCCCACAGATGGAAAAAGCTGAACCGAGCCTTCAATCACGTTGGGCGCCAGACTGCAGGTGCTGGGTGTGGTTCGGCAATCACGTTGGGTGCCAGACTGGTGGGAGCTTTGGGGTGGGTCGGACAGTCAGGACGGACGGAGACGAGAGATCTCTGAAGTCAGATCTTGGAACATGCGGTTTATTGCAAAGGGCGTGGGTACAGGGGCACTGCTTAGAGCTGCCAGACTCAGCTCGGAGCAGGCCCAGGAGAGCAAGAGAGTAAGCGGGTAAGTAGAGAGAGAGAGAGAACGAGAGAGGAATGAGAATGAAGAAGTAGTAGTGAGAGAGAGTGTAGTAAGAGTGTCTGAAGTCCTGGTTACAATACAATAAATCATCTTCTGTACTGAATATTCTAATTGTCACTAACCAATCTAATACAAGATACAAATCCTATAGCATTTACATACAGCCTATAAGAGTTCTTATATTACCATAGAGTGTTACATCTTAACTTCTAAAAACTACTCTTTGGACCCCTTCTGCTGAGCTAGTAGGGTCTGCTCTGACCCTTGGACCTGCCTGCAAGCAGAGGGTATTGTTCAATCAAGAGGGGATTATCTTCAGTGGCCATACCATTGTTTTCCAGTTGTTCAGTAACTAAGACTTGGTAATTCAAAGGTGGCTTTCATTTCGATGTCGCTTATAGTTTTCATATTCCCAAAATCTTTTGTCAGGCAATCATATTTATAAGGCTTTCCTGTTTCATCTTCCCCAACAGGCCCAGCTGGTATTCACTGAGGAGTTATGAAAAAACTAAGACAAAATAGGTGAATTATTAACAGAAGTGTGTCATCTCTTGCCAAAATTATACCTGAATACTGGGAGCTAATGCTGTAATCAATAAAAGGTTCTGACATGTCGAGGGAAACATCGTTCCATAAGCTCAATATGTGTACTGAGCAGTTAGTGAAGAGTCTAAGAAGGGACACTGTGGAACTTCTTGACCTTTCTGATAAAAGTCACCAGTGTTTTTGTAATGAGAATTTTGGACTCAAAAACTTTGTGGAGTTCTTGGAAGAGGCCAAACACAAATGGAGATAAAGGTGATCCAGTCTGCATGGATTTCCAAAAGCTTTTTGGCAAAATTTCTGATCAAAGACTTTCAAATAAACTAGGCAGCTGTGGAATAAGAGGGAGGGTTGTTTAAGAATAACTGATTACAAGGAAAGAAACACATGGTAGCAGAGTAACAGTCTGTCTTCACTAAGCCAGTAACTCACCAGTGTGGTGCCAGACCCGTACTGTTCTGCACATTTATAAATGGTCTGAAGAAGATAGAACACTGAGGAACAAAAGTTCGCTGGTAACATTCTAACTTGGCATACAGAACTATGGCTTGTAAAATGACCGTAACCAATCAGGAGAGAGCTGTAGTTACAGGCAGCTTGCACGAAAACATTGGCTCAGTGCTAAGGAGCAGGAGAAAAAAATAAAGCAAACACTGAATATTAGGGGCTATTGGGGAAGCAACACAGAGCAAAACAGAAGTCATCACTGTACCATCCACAGCTCCAATACTATGTATTGTTTGGAGACTGTGCATGGAAATGGGAAGGTCTCAGAGAAAGGAAACAAGCTATTGCTGAGAGTGGCTGACCTGGAAGGAATTGGCTACACCACCTCAATATGTAAAGTACCTAAAAGGGAATATGATACTGGCCTACAAAACTTCAAGTGGATGGACAAGACAGTTAGGGACTCATTCATATTTTCTTCTCCTTTAGGAACGAGGGGCCACCCAATGAAGACTGTGGGTCATGATTCAAGGTGAATAAAGTGAGGTTGACAACATGACACTCAAATTAGGCCAGCCAAATTAGACTTAAGGAAATTCTCATGCTGAAAGTAGCAGGATGTTGAGACAGTAAGATGGGGGATGTGATACTTGGCTGTGCTGGTTTTACTCCTACCTGGGTATCTGCCTCTAACTCCTTTCTGTTGCTGTTACACATGTTCTTAGTCACAGATAGTCCTTCTTGGCAGCAGCTTTCCTCACAGCTGGCAAGGAGCTTAGCTCCCCCAGCCTTTGTCTCTTTTGTTTTCTGACCTTCAGAGCACGTTTCAACTATGCTCCATAGTGCAGCACTCAAGTGGTGCTGGCCACATCTTCAGTGCATCTGGTATGACAGCCAGGTGCCTTGTGCAGCAGTCCTGCTGTTTTCTTGACATGTCTCTTGATGCCCTGCTGTCTTGTTGACCTCCAGAGGCACAGGTGAGATTACTCTGGCAGTGCTGGATCAACCCTGAGCCTGAGTGAGCAGAGCCATTCCTATGGTCATGGGTGGAGGCTTGCTCCCTGCTGCTTGGGAGGTTAGGCAGAAACTTTGCAGCTACTGTGCTCCAACTTGCTTTGCAGTTGCACAGCAGATGCCTGTTGGTGGTGAGACAATCTGAGCCTCTCCCTTGTGCTGAACCAAGAGCTCATCCAGCAAAACAAGCAAATGCTGTTCCAAGTCAAAAGTAAACTTTCCCCCATCCTCCTGGTTTAACTTTAACCCAGAACTGATCCAATCCACCCCAAGGTCACACTTGCTTGTGACAGTATGAGGAAACAGCGTGATCACGCAACTGGGTTAGGGGAAAGACTAATCTACTTCTCAGCTGCAGCATAAGCTTGAGCTGCTTGTGAAAGCTTGACATCTTGCACATAAAATACACTGATTTTCAACTGCTCGATGCTTTCCTGAATGTTGCACTGATTATTTTTTTCACATCTAAACTTTTAATCAGCAATAGGTAGGGAGAGTTTTTTGTTTCCCTTAGTGCTTGAATTGCAGAGCTGGCACTGACCAGGAATATATTTATTATAAACTGAAGACAATCAGCTTTACACCAGCCGACCCAGCCCCCTCCTCTCCACCTCCCAAAAAAAGGGTTTAAGTAACCGGCTCCACACTACGAGGCTACATATTCTTACCCCATTACTACATGGCTGCACAGGCAAGCAATTGTCAGTTCAAGGAACTGATTCAAATTGACTGAACAACTAGCCTAGTCTGCCTGCTCTGTGAATTGGAGCAAACTAATTCATGCTAAATTCAGGATAAGGATTTGCAATGCAGCTTCACAGGCAGAAACCTTCATTTAAATGACTGTGGGCTCCTTGAATGTTATTCTCCAAAATCTGTCACACATCGTACAGCCTAATTTTAAAAGAAATCATTCTATTTATTAAAATTTCTTTCTCAAAAACCTTTCCACATACTGCGGTACCATCTAATTCTTACTCATGTCATTGGCAGACCTCCACTGTTGCTGCAGGTAAGAAAGATCCTTCACTGCAGCCTGCTTTGCCTGCAGATGAAAGCTAGAGGGGAGAAATGGTCAAGAGGATCAGCATTTTCCTTCACATGAGCTGCAACAGAGTTGTCTGATTGTTTGACAGGAATGACAGGAAAGAAACAACAAAGAGAGTATAGATATACAAACTGCGCTTGGTGCACTTCTTATTAAATAATGACCCCCAAAAGACCAGCTATATTAAGCATGTCATGTTTTAGACATTTAACAGTCATCTGTGAATCATGAGCAATATCTTTGTGGTATTATACAGACACACAGGCAATTTATCATCTTTACCACACACAACCCGTAACCCTTGGACTCCTGAAAGAGCGCAGGTAGGTCTGTTAAGTACATGGACTGGATGCCCTCTCTTCATATTACTCACTACTGTGTATGGACCAAGAAGCATACTGGGCTGCTTAGCAAGATAAAGGACACACAAACTAAGGGAGGAGTTCAGACAGCCTTTTGTGAAGATAGTGTAACTCTCCTCATCCCAAATAGTTCCAGTGAACCATGGCATCTTATGTACAGCTGTTTTCCAGTAAGGATGCTAACACCTTCAGTTCAGTAATAAATATGCAATTATTTCCCTGCATTTTTCAGGAAACAGGAAGAGAGAACTTTATGTCCAAGAAACATTTGTATTCCATGCCATCTACAGCTGTAAACTCTGCTCCTTAATGAGACATATGTTAATAAACATTGCTAATTTAGCTTGGTCCTCTGAAATACTATCACAAAACATCCTACTTTCATTGCTCTCTAAAGAAACATGCCATTAGGCAAATTTTACTTTATCCATTTAGACATTACAGCTACAGTTGTCACGCTTATAATTAACTGTTAGGAATAATATCTTTTGTACATGAAGCCAGGCAAGCTGAACTAGTCAAGTTGAATTACTTTTGAAGTGCATGTAAAAGAATAAAAGAAAGCACCCAACTCAAATGTGTTATTAAAAAAAAAATCTTATTTAGATGTCTTAAAAAATACAAGGCATATTATATAAAATCAAATAGCTATCCATCGAAACTTTGTTGTATATCCCCATATAAGATCATGTACTGGCAAGTGTTAGGTAACAGTGGATAATCTCAACTAACATTTTATCCCAGTGCTAGCTGATACAAGATCAGCTTGTCAACTCAAATAGGATAACATTATATGCTTTTGTCATGTTAGTATTTACAGCACAGTAACTTGGAAAACAATACATAAGTCATACTATACCAAAGATAGTAAGCAGTCTAATCCAAGACGGTGAAATGGATTCTCTTCTTCTCTCTATAGCTTCAAATGATGTTCAGTGTAAGCAGGTACACAGAGCAAGGTCCTACACACAATCTGTTCAGATGCTTAATACATTACAGTTACAGTTAAATAGAACAGATTTATCTGTTAATTAAATATACTAACAACACCAGACAATATTCCAGAGACAATATTCCAGAGAGTTGCTTTTTAGCAACTTTTACATTCAACAAGAATGTCTTCAGCTACAACTCACTTTTAGGTCAGCAACATTTTTGCACAGCATCTGAAATGTCTTTATTTTCCCCCCAGTCTAGTAGGAATATTTATCTGCTTATGATTTCTACACAAAATAAGCAGCTGTCAGTTCCAAATTCCAGGCTTTAATGTAATTAAAATGCAGAGATGTTTCTTCAGACTCTCTTGTACAAAGTAAGTCTATTGTCACTCACATCCTTTCATCAATAATAATAAAAGTTCACTTTTCTCAGTAGGTTGATTTAGTGGTCCTACTTGAGTTTGAAGAATAAGAATTTGATTTCTTGGGGTATCTGCTTGATGAGAGAGACACTTGCATCCTCCGTGTAGTTCGCACACTTCGGCAAAGAAGAGCATATTTCAGGTTGTCTCTGAAGTCTTTTGAAATATAATAATAGATGAATGGATCAATACAACTATTCAAAGTGGAAAGACAGAGCGCTGTTACGTACCACACATACAGATGACTCTGGCTGTAGGCTTTGAGGAGCAAATAGTGCACAATAATCAGCACATTGCTAGGTGTAAAACAGATGAGATACATGGACAGGACAACAACAATGAGTTTGATTGCTCTTTTTCTTTTCTTCCCAGTGCTTACATCTACGATGGAAGCACTCAGGGTCTTAATCATTAGTATGTATGCGACAGCAGTGATGATAGCTGGGATTAAAAAGAGTCCAATTGCAAGTGAGAGGAAATAATTGAACATATCATGAGCCAAAACATTTTCAGGCAACACATCATGGCAGGTTGTGATGTTAAGATTTGAAATATATGTTGTCTGATTAACAAGATACAATGGAATGGTGCCCAACAAAATCAGTATCCAGATAGCAATGGAGATGCCCAAAGCAATTTCTGATTTCTTTTTGGAATGCACTATGGGGTTCACTACAACCCAATACCGTTGTACACTGAGACATGTCATAAAGAGGATGGAACAGTACATATTTCCATAGAAAAATCCAACAAGTACTTTGCAGAGACCTTCACCAAATAGCCAGTTATTACCATTTAGATGGTATGAAATCTTCAGTGGGAACCAGACAACAAAAAGAAGATCTGCCAATGCCAAGTTAACCATATAAATCACGGCTGGATGTTTCTTCTTTGTTCGGAAAAAAAAGACCCAGAGGGCCATGGCATTACTTGGCAAACCAATTATAAACACAAAGATATAAACAATGGGAAGGAAAACCGTAGTCAGCTTTCCTGTGAGGACTTCTGCTGCAAATTCATCCACCTTGTATAACTCTTCAGAATTATTTGTATTTGGAACTTTCTGGCCAATGAAACTTCTTCCTCCTTGTTTGCGGGATCTATTATTCTCTAAAATTAAAAAAACAAAAAAACAAAAAAAAGTTGTTGTTGTTGAAGTACAGACTTTTTGCCCTTTTAAAAAATAAATTAGATACATCAATTTACTCTGAACATTTGCGAACAGCCTTATCAACAGAAAAATTAAAACTGATGTCCAAACACTTGACAATTTATCTTTTATTTGTTTTAAATCTATTATCCAAAAGACAATCTTTATCACTATTCAAGGATTCTACCAGCAACCAAAACACTTTTCCATGTCATCAGTGATAATAAAAATGCCTTGTTAAAATGGGCTGACAGACTCTCCTACCACCTGAACAGTTACAGTAGAAACTGCTTCAAGTACCCCAGGGCACCATTAGCTTTTCACACAGCAGTGCCAGATTACCTGAGTGCTGGGACTTACAGAACTTTACAGCAGGCTAATGTAACTGCAGTAGAAGCTTTGCCAGTTTAGATGGCTCAGAATCAGGTATGCAGTATAAAGAGCAGATATTACCTTCACACTAGCTAAAACTGAAAGTCAGAATGCCATGTCCAAGGCCATGCAGAAGTGATCCCTAGGGCATGACACATTACAGTGTATCTGAACAGAAACTTGAACATACTAGCTCTGTGCACAAAGATGCAATAGGGTCCATTGTCTGGAATCTCCTTCAGGAGAGACGCTCTCTGTGGTTTCTATGCAAAGTGTTGGTTGGTAGAGCTGACAGCTAAGGCTGCCTCATACACAATCAGCTGCCACAACAAGCTTTGCTCTGCCTCTTCAAATGCTATGGGAGCTTACAAACCAAATGGGAGAGCCAGGCACTCCTGACTGCTGAGTCCTGTAGGACAGACTTCAGCCCAGTTCGGAACCCCTGCATGCACAACACAGTCCTCCTCTGCTGACAGGCTAAACTGCACAGGCAGACAATGTCCTTGAATGTACACCATTCCAAAAAGTCAGTCACCTACAGACTTCCAAGTCCATACAGCTGAACTGTACGGACATGTAAGTTGACTGGTTTTGGGAGAATTATTTCTAAACTCAGTTTCTATCAATATTTGTGGATTTGTTTAGCCACTCCCCCCCCCCCCAGCTGGAATATAAAAAAGAATCTTTTTGAGTACCTGAACAGTGAATAGCCATGAACAGTGTTGAAGCATGACCTGTTTGTTAATAAATAATTGATACAGTTCCAGAATGAAAAAATGCATACACCTTACATTTTAAAGAATTCTTACGCAAGAAATATGTAAATACACAAGTATGAGTGTTTTCCCAGTATAGATTCCCCAAAGTAGCCCACTTCAGATAGCTGTTCCTTTCAAATTATAACTGCAAAAGTCTGATGTACAACATTAGACTCCTGTCTAGACTCTGCAACCTTCTGAAGAGGTATACAGAAATACATATATATTAATGCTTTTTAGAGTTTTGAATTAAGTTATCCTAGATCCACTTCAGCACTTAAAAATCCCCAGGCCCAGGCCCCCTTCACTGGAAAACTGAGGTGTAAGAAAACTTTTTGCTGGTACAACAATATGGACAAATCTTTGGAGTAGACTGCAAACAGTAGACTGAAGACAGAAGCTTAAATTATCCTAACAAAACAACCATTCTAAAGAAAATTAATTCAAATGCCAAATAGTCATTTTGGTCTATATGCGGTGTAATTACAACAAGGCAGAATTATACAAATTCTCCTTTCAGATATTCAAGCCCCATGATTACATCAGCAATACTGTTAAAGACTGCAAAGTTTAATTATAATGCAGCAATCCTGGTTCCCTAACCTGAGCTGTGAATAGGAGAAGCCATAAAACCAGCCTGAAGGACATAGCTTATAGATACCAGATAATAAAGCGATAATTAGGTAAGCAATGCTGATTTTCTCAGGCTACAGCTTAGCTGAGAGAGTTTCTGGAGATGCTTGGAAGCAGACCCTATATTCTAAGTTGGTAGGAGTCCTAAGGATACAGTAAGAAAATGCACCGTACAGTGCTATGTTAAGCACCTGTCCATCAGAAAGTAGTTGATATTATCAAATTCCAGTCATACTATTTTTATTCCATTCCAAAGACTTAAAATATAGAGAACTATAAGAGCAAATACTACCACTTTGTTCTTACTAATGTTTTGTGATCACATATAAAACAATGCTTTGTAATTGAAGTTCAGAGGGTAGGCAGAAAAAACAAAAACCTCACCAAAAAGTCCTAAACTGTTAGTGTGTGACATTACAGCAAGAGGTACACTAAAGTGAATGGACAGTACCTGAATCACAGACAAGACTTCGTATTGCAAGAGTGGCAGAACAGAGACAAAGGTTTGTTGTATTCTACTTTGTAACACACAGTGATTGCAGAGTCCAAGTCTTGTTTTTATGTAACTTTAATTCGAGCCTCAAAAGTTCTGACTACAGATACTGGGCAGCTTTTTTCAGTCCAACTAGCACCCTATAAATATAGGGAGACAGTGTCCTGTTTCCCTGCAGTTAACGCTCCCTCACCGAGTAACCAATTCTTTGTTAGGTATGTGCATTTTCTACATCCTTTTCTTACTCTTCCACCACTTCCCGTTTTCCATAACAATCGAGGTCTTTTCCAAGACGAGTTTCACTCTGCTTGACTCACATACAGAGAATGCGGTTGACTTGCTAATCTGCCCACGGGAAAAGCGTATTCTCCGCCCACAAAGGACTGTTTCAATACCTTTGCCATTTGTCCAGAAGATATAACCCACTACATAACAAACACAGGATTATGCCTACCCTGCAGGCACAAAAGCGACAGCACCACGGAGTATCCAAAAATTAACTAGTTTACTCACGGTAGTAATACCCCCACAAGGCTAAATTTAAGATTATCCTGGTTTTTGGATCTGCAACCCAGATTCGACACAACGCCATAATGGCATCAGCCTGCTGAAATCTGTCACAATAAACCTCTGGCTTAGTGAATCTCCTGTGGTTGGGATGGGATCACATTTTCAGCTCAGTTCAGCTCCCTACTCCAGGATATCAAGCACCCCGCTAAAACTTTTGTGCACATTACTTTTCCCTCTCTCCCTCGTCCCCGAGAATTCCAAATTCCTCACTTCGTCCAGGTCAGACAGTTAGGCTATTAAGTGGCAGTATAATTTCAGGAACTCTGCTCTGAATAACACAATTTGCAGGTACCTATATCTATCCCTTGAGAAAATATGACGTATACTTGGCTTCAAAACGTATATTCTATGCTTGGCTTCAATATTTACACAATCTTTATGCATATGATTTTATTAGGTAAATAAGCCCAGGATAAAATATAGAAGGACACAGCGCAAAGGTACGCAGATATGGCAGTGGGGTTTATTATAAAATGCGGCCAAAAATTAACATCATGCAGTGAAATATTAATATGAATGACTGCTTAGATTCTTTTTCCTCAAACAGCAGTTTAGTTCAACAAGCAATAATATAGAATAACAATTTTAAAAGAATCCTAGCTTTTTAGAGCACAGAAAAAAAACCAAGAACATGGTCTTTAAAGTTTTTTCATGTTTGTCATAAGGGGGCGGGGAGGGGACTACAAGAAGGTTGGAGAAGGGCTTTTTACAAGGCCACTAAGTGACAGGACTAGAGAGAATGGTTTTGAATGAAAAGAGAGCAGATTTAGATTAGAGAGTAGGAAGAAACTCTTCATGTGAGAGTGGTAAGGCACTGGAAAAGGTTGCCCAGAGAAGCTGTGGATGCCCCATCCCTGGCAGTGCTCAAGGCCAGGCTAGACGGGTCTCTGAGCAACCTGGTCTAGTGGAAGTTGTCCCTGCCCGTGGCAGAGGGTGTTGGAACTAGATGGGCTTCACGGTCCCTTCCAAGCCACACCATTCCACGGTCCTCTACAAGGCGGGTGAAGCCAAAAAGCCCCGCGCGCCTCACAAGCCCTGAGGGAGCTGCTCGCCCCGCCCGGCTGCTCGCCCGTGGAGCGCTTTCCCTCCCCGCCGGGGATCCCTGCCAGCGGATCCCGGCAGCCACTCTGCCACCCGCACGAGTTATCCGACCCGTTCGAATCCGCGGAACCCCGCCCCGTCCGCTCCGGGCTCCCCGCACCGCAGCCAGGCCAGACACCTGCCCCGCCGAGGGCCCCGTCGTGCCCCTGCCCGCGGCTGAGGAGCGGACGAGCCCGCCGGGGGTGCCGCGCTGGCCGCCCCGCTGACCCCAGCCGAGCTGCCCGCTCAGGCCGCTCCGCTCACCTCCAGCGGCGGCAGCTCCCAGCAGCGCACAGAACAGCAGCAGCAGGCACAACCCACGACGCACAGCCATCCTCTCACCGCGCTCCAGCCGCCACCACTCCGCCCGCACTCTCGACCAGTTTCACCTGATACCTGAGCGGGGCGGGGCGGAGGGCGCGGCCGGGCCCAGCACCAGCCCCGTGGCGGGCGGGCCCAGGCCGCGCCCCTCTCTCACGGAACAGGGCGGTGGCGGTGTCCCCGGAATGGCTGGGGTTGGGCGGCACGGGGTCTGTTCTGCTCGGCGCAAAATGGCAGGTCCGCCGCAGACCCCGCGGGCTGCTGGTCGGCCTCAGGCCGCGCCTGGCGACCGCTCGGCCGGTGAGGGGCGGAGCGGCTCCCGGGGGTCCCGGCTCTTACCCCGCTCACGCTGCGCCCACGGCCGCCCGTCCCCGAGCTGTTAACGGCCCCTGGCTGCCCAGTACAGCCGAGCTGCGCGGCTGGAGCGGCCACCGCTGCAGTAGCCACGGTCCGTCCCGAGCTGCTGCTGCAGCTCAGCAAAATTGTTCTGGATCACACCGGCAGGGCCCAGGAGCGTTTAGTGGGGGTCTGTTACATCAGCTGCCTTGTAACATACTGCGTTGTGCGTTCCAGGTTTCTAACTCTTCTGTGTCAGAATCGTGGAATCTTAGAACAGGTCAGGTCGGGAGAGGCCACAGAAAGTCATCTGGTCCAATCTGCCTGCCCAAGCAGGGTCCTCTGGAGTGCATTAGTCAGGATTTTTGTCCTGTCTCGTGCTTTTGAATACCTCTGGAGAAGAAGATTCCACACCTTCTCTGGTCAATCTGTTCAGTGCTCTGTCACCCTCACAGAAGAGAAGTTCTTGCTCATGTTCAGGTGGAACTTCCTGTGCATCAGTTTCTCCCTGTTACCCTATTGCTTGGTGCGACTGAGAGGAGCCTGGTCCCTCTTCTTGACATCCTCCCTTCAGATACTTAAAGACATTGATGGGGTCCAGTCTGTCAAGGTCCTGAAGGGCTGCACAGCACTCCAGGTATTGGCCACACTTCCCAGCTTTATGTTGTCAGCAAACTCTCTGAGGAGGCATCTGGCCCTTCATCCAAGTCATGGATGAGCAAGTCAAACAGCACTGGGCCCAGATAGGTCATATATGGGTTACATTTCTCATATGATAGATGGGCAGGAAAATGTGTAATTGCTGCTTAACCCAGACACATTTATGGTACTGTACTGGCATGACCAAGTAAGAAAGGGTCAGTAAGGGATGTTTTCACTTGGCAGCCTCACTTAAGCTTAGACTACACCAACTTCCCTTTGGTTTTGCAAGTAGGGATTTCAAGAAAAAAATTAAGCAGAACACAGTGTTATAAGTGTTTTCTATTTATGCACACAAATACAAATGTAGAAGGATTTCAGTATCATCAAATCAAGCACACTGCTTACCAGATTCCAAAATAAAAACCACGTTTTCAACCTTGGTTCACACCTCCAGACAGTAATGCTCTCTCTGCCTTAGTCTGCAAAAAGCTCAGTGTTCAAATAGTGATAGAATTGCTTTTTTTCTTTTCCTTTTTTTGAATGAGCATGATATGAATATACTGTTTTACATTTTTCTGAAAGATAAAAATTGCCTTTTTCTTTTTTTTTTTTTTGAGGGCTTTCTGTGATGGTCATGAAATACAGATAGGAGTAGATGTCTGGGAGTACAGAGAGATGATAAATGCACTAGGAAGTTTTGGGCATCTGAGTTGACATCAAGGGCCTCCTGTTTTTGCGTCTTTTTTATAGTTACTGCATACTTAAAGCACAGTTCCTGTTTGTCATCCACACAAGTCAGTTTACAGATTTGTCATCTAAGTCGCAGCCTTCTTGCTAAACACTAGGAAAGTCATAGCCCATCCCTCCAGACTCCCTCCCTCTCTGTCTCACTTTCAGTGCTGTTTTATTTACTTTACCATTATAAACTGCTTCATAAGTATTTAATATCCTGCTTTTAATCACTTTGTCCAGTGATCTGTAGTCTTTTCATTTGGCTTTTTTATTTAACCTCCCTTTGCTAGTCTCCAGAGTTTTTCCTCTCAGATCTCTATTATTAAGGAGTTGTCAGTCTTTCTCTCATCCAATTCTGCTGTAGCCGGTGCTCTCCTGCCAGTGCCCAGTCATAGTTTTCCTTGTTGGTTCTCTCTTGATTTATTCCATCCAGTCCATCTTTTTGTCCCCTTTACATTCAAAGCAGACAACTCCTTCTTTCTTTTGCCTGGATCCAGCAACAGTGGAAGGGGTTGAGAACACATGGGAAAAGTATTCATTACTGTTGCTAAGCAAAATCGGCTCCAGGCTGTCCCATGACAGACCAGAGCTGCAACTGGAGAATCTGTGCTGCTGTGTGTAGAGGCACGTGTCACTGCAAGTGCCTCTTCTGGAAATGCAGCTCTGGACTTTGCTCCCGGTGAGTGTAAAGAAACTATGCCAACATAGATTTGTAATTTGTCTAGTTTCTCATAGAAGTGTCAGAAACATGTAAGTGATGTGAAGATAATCTCCCTTAAAAATCTTACATTAATATAAAATCATTAGATTTCCAATTAAAAATGGAGCTTGTAAGAGGGAATGCCAGGTGATTTTAACATCAGAGAACTCTATCAACCTATCTTATAAGAGAGACCTTATTGCTCCCTTATGTAGAGGGGGCTTTTGAGAAATGTGGGGAGAAACATTTTACCTGTAGTGATAGGACAAGGGCTAATGTTTTTAGATAAAAAGAAGGTAGATTTGGATAAGAGATAAGGAAAGAGATTCTTTACTGTGAAAGTGGTGGGATGGCAGAATAGGTTTCCAAGAGACGGATGTGGATGGGACATTTCTGGAAGAGTTCAAGGCCAGGTTGAATGGGGCTTTGAGCAACCTGGTCTTATAAAAGGTGTCCCTGCCCATGGAATGGAATTGTACTAGATGATTATTAAAGGTCTCTTCCAACACAAATTACTCTATGATTGTATAGCAAACCAATGGTCTTTGGCACTTGAAAGCAGTTCCTGGTGCTTCATCTGTGCCAGACAGGCTTTTGTTCTGATTTTGTTCTATTTAATTTATTGCGATATTGGAGTTCCTAGTTTACACTTTCAGAAGGGATAGTATTTGTTAGGAAGATTCCCCACTTCTAATCTATAAATTAGTTCTTCCTTATGACTTAAGATATGTTTAATAGAAGCTAGAAATGGTCTTACCCCTGTTCAAATCACTAGGACTTCTCAGAAGTGCAGCATCAAAACTTGCTGATTTTAGATGCTTTTATTGAAGACATCTGATTTGTCAAACTTATTTGCAGTTTGAGCTTGTCATTTGTCAAACAGTTTGGAAAGAAAATTAGCAATTTTTACATGAACACAAAGCAACTGTGTTCTTGTTCACACTTGTTTTTCATTGGATAATAATTGAGATAAATACAACTGCCACAGGAAGAGTAAGTACGTGACTGTAGAGGCTTATGAAACCTTGATTCTCAATTACAAATTGATAATTTCTTGGGTTTTCTGCTATACATTTTTTTTTCCATTACAAATATGTATATATATGTCAGTGTACATATATATGTAATACATACATATGCATATATATAAAATATATATATATATACACTCCTATGTTATCTTATAATGGGTAGGGAAGAATTGTCTTTAATACAGTAGCTTGAAGGGAGCTTTGACCTTGCACATCATGGCTTATCAAAGCATACCCAAAACTGACGACAGGTAAGTAAACAACAGCTCATAATTCCCTGTTTTATCAATGTTTGTTTGGAGCGTGTTGTCATGAGAGTCTCGTGCACCTTGGGACAAAGGCCATCACTGGAAGTGTACCCTCCCTTGCACTTTGAGTAGCTGATGAGTGTGGTTTTAATGCAGTTTAGCGCAGGGGCTCCAAAGGGGACCTTCTGGCATATACTCCTTGGGTCTTGAGTCATTTTAAGAGCATGGTGGTGTCATGTAATCATGAAGATGTGTGACTGTCAAAGATACTTGTTACCCCTTTACTAATTAAGAAATGAATGTGGATTCATTGCAAGGCACTTGTCAGTACTTGTGAAGTTTGTGCTAGAATAAATGGGTGGGAACATTTTTATTATGTAGAGTTTGTTTTGTGTACTTTTTTTCTCCATGGGAGCTTCTGAATTCAGATGGCAAATATGTTTCTAGTATGCAGCTTATTTTAATTATATGGCATGTCTGTTGGGAGAGAAGGCAAGGGATGGTTGGTTGTGCCATATGTCTGACACAAATATATGGTTTTTTTTTTTAAAGGAGAAAGAAGAACTTGGTTTTGGAAAGGAGAAGAAATAAAAATACCCTAACTTTAAAAATGAATATGTCTTGCAGGGATGGCACAACACTTAAAATATGCTTCAAAGAATGCTGCTAGTGCAAGTATTCTGGGAAGGAGGGTGAAGTTTGGGTCAAATGAAACAATGTGAAGAATTTAATTTGAAAACTAATTTAATTTTTGATTCAGAAGAGCTGATGCATTGTCTCTCAGTGCTTTTGCCTGCCCTCAGGCTAGCCACCTTTCTTCTTGGAAACTAGGGGAGTAGCAGGGTACTAAGTTACAGCAAGGCTCTGCTTTAGTAGTGCAAGATCAGGACTGGATATAATAAGCATTTTCGATGACTCATTTCAATGTGATGAAGCCCTTTATAGTTCCTCCTTCTGTATCTTGTTTTTAAAATCCTCTGTGCCATCTTAAGTGGTCTCTCTTGCTTATTTTCCTGAGCCTTCAAACAGGTCTCTCTATTCCCTGCTCAGTCGGTTGGCCTTGCTGGCAGACTTGTCAGGTACTACATAAGGGTTGTCACTAAGGTCCTTGCTCTATGTGTGTCCAGCAAGGAGGTGAGGAAACAAGAGAGACTATGGGCAGCAGCTGGGTTTTTTTCTGTTTCTCTGGTAGCAAGGATCCACTTCATTTCACTCTGTATTTAGGAAATCTGTTCCATTCCCTCCCTTACCCATCTATCCCAAGATTCTTGCAGATTTTTAAAATTCTGGCCATGGAAAATACATTTTTTATAAGCCTATTGTGCTGATGTGTTATTAAGTTGTTACTCCGTGAGGTGCCAGTGTGAGTGGCACAGTAATTTATGGCGTTTTGGGGTCACTGTGCTGGCAAAACATATAGGTATTATTGGTTGTTTTAGGTGGTCTCTTAATGGTTATTGGGTATCATCCTAATTTTCCTGACCTTCTGCCAGCAGTGTCCTGTGTTTGTTTCTGTGTTTGGCTTTTAACTGTTTGTGTATTTTCACTTTTCTGAAAAGCAAGATCCAGGGGTGGGGCTGGAGACATGATAAAGAAATGTGGTTAAAGGTCTAGGTTAAAATGTTACGTATTCCCAATGCCTGAGTAGTAGAAACACAGATGGCCCAAACCAGGCTTCATGCTGGCATAGAAATACAGGAGTGACTCCTGTTCACCATGACCTTGCAGTGATAGAGGACTTGTGAATTTAACAAAACAGTTTGGTCTAAGTAGAACATTAAGCAGTGCTTCTGTACTTGTGTTGCCAGTTGTTTAACCTGTGGTACATCTGTCTTCAAGTGTGCCTGCAGCTACATGAAAAAAGCATGTTAATGTATTAAAATCAAGAAATTGAAAGTTAGGAGATGCTCCAGTTTGGGCTTTTGTTCAATCTTAATTCAGCATTCCTGTGTGTATGCATTTTGAAATGGATTTAGTTATGACGTCATATTCAGTCTTTCTATGGTGCTCTCGATGGAGTGTGCTCATGAAAACACAGATGATCTTGTACTTGCACCTCTACTTACGTGTATAGATATATTTGAAATACCACTATTTAGCTAGTACTGACTTCTTATTCTGCTGCTGCTGAAAACTGGGGAAGAACTCTGTCTGCATGGATAGAATGCAGAGAAAGGGATGCGCAGATTGCTCACAACTCATCAGCACAGCCACTAGTTTAGACTGAGTTTGTAGAATTGTCTTGAAGGGATTTGAAATTTGTTTTCAGTATGGGTTTATTACAATACATGTGTAGTTTGTACCTCTACACTGGAAGGAATATAGCGCGGAGTGTATAAAATAACAATTCCTCTTCTGGTAATCTGAATCATTACATAGTGAATCACAAGCATACTGTGTGCCCACAGTGTTGTCTTGCATCAACGAAGGTTATTGTCTGTAACATACTTCTATGTAATTTGTTTACTGCTCCATTGAGCACCAATGTATTATTTGTTGGATATTCTTTACTCCATCCAAATCTTCCCGAAAGAAAACTGACGAAGTCCAGAGAATACATAAACAACTGGAACAACCTGAAGAATGTTTGTATTCTAAAGACTTTTTTAGTCTAAAGAAGATTGTGGAGAGGCCTGATGACATACTTAAAGTATGTTCAAGGCTGTGGCATGTTTTCCATGTTCACTGAATAGGTTGAAGTGCTGGCAAAGCTAGATATTGAGAAAAATGTTTTAACAATCAGCACCAGTTTTATTGAGCACTTATTTTCCAGAGAATCTGTAGGACCTCCATCACTGTCACTTTTAAAGTTTAGACAAACAGGAATGATGTAGGTATGTCTAGTTCATCCTGGCAGGGGAATCAAGTGATGCCTTGAGCACAGAAGTAATACCTCCAGCGCAGCTGTTAGTGATTCTACAATGTTTCTAGCAGAATAAAATCCCAGTCCTTTATTGCACTGATCTCAGTGGTCTTACTTTTGTTTGGAATCTGAATACAGTAAGATTTGATATAGTGTTCTACTTTGTGAGTCACCTTCAGTGGTTTCACAGTGGTGTACCTCTGTTCAGAAAAAAAAAAAGCTACTAAAGTGCTATCTAGACCCTGTCTAATCTGATTCTGCCTAGGAAGACTTCAGATCCTTAGGTCATGCTCAACATTACTGAGCAATCATGAGTCAGGCAACAAGAAGGAAACTTGCTGAGATCATCGTGTTTTTACCTTTTGGGAGAGAAGTTTGTTCAAGTCCCCTGCATTCTTACTTCCCCACCACACAGACAACAGTTTTCCAAATCAAATGAAAGTCCAGGACCTCAGCAGTAGAAGCATGAGGTGGGGCACCAAGGAAGACCACTACCAACTAGATTTCAGAGTAGCAGTAGACCTCTGAGAAACCCCATAGGATTTGTACCCATTTTGAAGAGCTAGACCACAGGTGTGGAAAAATGCCAATCACGAACCACAAAATTTGGTGAACGCTGGGAATAATTGCTTTTTGAGTCTGAGATAAAGAGCACAAAGAGAGTGACATTGAACCACACACTTGGTCACCTTCAAAGAGCAGTACCTCACGCATATACTTCCACCAGCCCTTTAATGTTTCTCAGTTTGCTAGAAGTATACATACTTTTGAGTACTGTTCTGCTACCCCACTTACTACTCCTCATATCACAGTTCTCAGAACTCAGGATTTTTGACTCCTTCTAGCTCAGCTGCAGGGGATGCCTATGGAAAAGGAATTCACAAATCAAGGGGAACAGCAGTGATTTATGACTGATGACTTTGTGATATGTTTTTTTTTTCCTTCTTAAGATCCTTTTATCTTCTTGCCAGAGCACACAAGATCTGTGCAACATTTAAGTAAATTCACAGCAAATCTGCAGAGGAGAAAGTGTGAAGGAAAGAATATGTGGAGTAGGGATGGGCTGAGGAGGAGTTGTGTGAAAAGAAGAAGTCTTCCTCAGAAGAGTCTCATGAAATCTACACCAAGTTAAAACTGTAAACTTGCTTTAATCTAAGCCATAGTCAATAAAAGGCGGGTGGTGCTTTACTGCTGAAGTGAACAGCCAATAGAATGTGAGCTGTGATTTCGCCAGTGCATTCTGCACATGTTGGTTTTGATTAACTCAGTTGTGTTGATGTTATGTAATTATCACAGTGTAGATAAGTCCTGGGACAGCTGTAGCGATTGATGAACTCTGAGAATTGTTGATGGTTCCTTGAACTTTGCATGTGCCCAAGCAGTAATGCCATTCTCAGTTGTGAATGAATGCCAAGAATCAGCATCCTTTTAATGGCAACAATGAAATCCTGTGCACACCAATTAAGCACTTGCTAATACTGGGATCTGTCTAATCAGAGAATCTTTAGATTCCAAATGATATTTGCAAAGAACAAAATAGAAATTAATTCTGAGAGCTTCATAGAAGGTCTCTGTGCCAAGATTTTAGTTTAGTTGAACAGATAAACATGTGACATTCATTCATGGCAGGGCTGACTAAAGTAAAAATTATATGAACAATATGAACATTGTAAAGTAAAGGAGGGCTTAAGGACAAAATTCCTAAATCTGAAAACTCTCCTATTCTAAATAGTTTTTGTCTTTGTAGTTGCTTCACCAACTTTCTATTTTTAGGACCTATCTCTTACTCATCCTTGAAAATTGATATTTGTAATAAATAGTTAAAAGTCATAACTTTTAGGAAAATAGGATTTATTGAATCACAATATCATGTTCTAAAATGGAATGAGTCTAAGGTTTGTACTGTATCTGTTTATCTCCCCATTTTTATTCTGCAGCCTTTGGAAGTTTATGATATCTGCTAGTCTGAATTGCTCTGTAAGCTGCAAGTACGAAATACAGCATTTTGGCCACATTTCTATCTAATTGTGAAAATTTTAACAGAATCATGCATTTATTAACTTCTGACCATGAATTCCATTTTGAGCATTTGCCCTGACTATTTTAGCTGGTATGTCAGCATATCCATGTTATGTACATATATTAATTTATCAGTGATCTAAGTAAGATGCGAACAATTGTAATTTTTCTAGTCATCATGATAGTGAAATATTGCAACTACCATCTGGTAGAAGGATGGGGGGAAAGAAAAATATTTGAAAGGCCGTAGGTTTTTTTTTCACAATGTGCATCAACTTGCAGTATCCCATACCACCCCTGTGGGCTGGCCCATAGGCTGGGACAACTACATAAGAATCATGGCATACTTATCCAAAAAGAGGCAGAATTTTAACAGCATCAGTTCTCCAGTCCAGTTGATGACATGCCTCTGTTGATGTAAAAGAGGGAGTGTTTGAGATATGTGCTTAAAAAGTCCAAAGGTGCTGCATGGGTCAGGCAGTTCATGTGGCAACAGTCCTGGTTTATGACATTTAAAGGATGCATGACATTAGAGTTCAAAAGGCAAGTAGAATAAATTATTGTTTTGGCATTGTCTCGTTTGGCAGAGACTAATATCTTGACTATTGTTGTTTTATGCCTATAGATTAACATCAAGGAAGTTAAGCAATAGGAATACCAATGGCTCTTGCATGCTATGTTGAACAGGATTAAAGTTAACTTCTACAGCTGGGCATAACATACAAAATGGTCACATTAACAATTTTGGCTTTGATAAAGAGTCCAGCAGTATTTATGGCACATTATAGAAAGTATGGAATAACATTTGCTTAAGACCTGACTAGGCACCTGGAAACACTTCACTCTATTCACAACCTGTTCTATACAACTAGGGGCTGGGGTCAATCACTCAAACACTATGAACCAAGTTCAGATATAAAAATCATGGCACAAAGGACATCCAGTAGGTAGGAGACTTGTGAAGTTTCTTGACAAAGGATTCTGGGCATATAAGAGGTTTCCATAAATTCCCAGGAAGAGGGTGCAACTCTTGAAAGAGGGCTCCACTGTGAATTACTAAGGAGACAAACCGTAACTAACTTGTGAATTTCCCTGAACAGAATGTAGTATTTGAGTGAGAGTGTAATTGGGGAAATACTATTTATATTTGTCCTCCTCTTTTTCTTTTTTGTGCATGTGCTTATGGTGACTGTTGTGGCTAGTATCCAGGCCAGTGGGTCTTTGAATAGTGTGGTCATTTCTCATAGTTCTCAGGCTCTTCTGAGGTATAGGTTGAACTTTAATATGACCATGTATCATTATGGATGTCATTTAGGTTCCACTCTGATGTCCTCCATTGCTTCTCTGTGTTTCCTTCTGTGTAGCCCCAAAACCACAATTTGCTGATGGAGAGAACTCCTGGAGCCACTCTGTGCAGTCTAGGGAGAGCAACTGTGTCATGAATTGGCAGGATCTGCAAGCTGGGCAAGCACCCACAACAATGAACTGCAGTAAAGCTCGCCATTTGAGAGATATTCTGGCACTTCATAACTTTGCAGAGTTCCCTGCAAAGTTATCTGTGGAAGGATAGGGCAGGTCTGCATGCATGCTGCCTTGTGATATACCTTCCTTGGAAACAGATACTGTTAGTTGTAGCTTCAGGATGGGCAAATTAGAAAGGCTGAAGGAGAAAAGAAATGTTTGAACCCTTGTACCTCCCAGTTCTCTAATGTGGAAGAGATGTGTCTGTTTGGTTCGAGCATATATGGTCTTTTCATAGTTTTGGTGTCATCCCTCTCTCTAACTCCAGTACATGCTATTGCACAATAATTCAAGTGGTTTGAAGATCACTTTTTTGGGAATTCTTGCCATCATTGTCATTAAGGTTAAAGGGGGCTGCTTTTGTCCTACTTAAAGGATTGTTTATTAAAAAATGCAGAGATTGTAACTATTTCTGTAATTATTTTTTCAGTGGGATTGTGGTCTGTCTAGAAGCAAAGCCCAATGTCCACAAAGAAAGTGGACATTGGGCTCTGCTTTTTCCATTAGTTCAATGGAAAAAGTGTATCAGTTGACCAGGACACCTGAAAATTATTTGGAAACTCCCAGTACTAAGAAGAATGTGAGGAGGAGATCCACACAGCTGTACTGAGTCACAGGCTTTCCACACAGGCATCCTGTCTGTTCTCACAGTGTTTATTCAGTGTGGCAGGATACACCCTTGTCCCCTCCCAGTGTCTCAACCCACCTCCCACTGTCTGCACAATCAGGGGAAAACCACAAGCACTTTATCATATTCAATACTGTTAATTGGCCCAAAATTGAAGACTGCTACAGTATTTTAAAAAGCTAGTGTTATGACCAAAAATAATTTTATTATGGATGGTTTAACTTCATTTTAAGTTTAATGAACAACGTAGTTATTATTATAATTCGTATTTAGAAAAATATTTTTCTTCTATTCAGCTGAAATTTTTCAAACTTTTAAACTCCAGATACATAACATGTGTATGTCCTACATGTAATATGTTCTAGACACTGATTATGAAAATGCTTAGTCAATGCACATTTAGAAGCAAAGTGAATAGAGCTGTTAGGATTTGCTATTTGCTGCATGTGCTGAGCAGCCACTTTCACCACTGAAGAGGTGAAAATGAAACACTGTTAGAGGATGGGAAGGACTGAAGACTTCCAGCTGCCTTGCTGCAGGACCACGTAGGAATGTCACTGCTACCTCCGGATGCCACATTGTCCCTGGTTCTGCCCAGACTTCCTTTGGGGTGGCAGGGAGAAGTGAATCCACACAACACTGTATACCAGCAACCCTACCCTGATCACCTGAGCACAGCACAGCAGTGATCCCACTACAAGTGTGGGGCTATTGCTGCAAGGCACAGAATCAGGAAACCTTTTCCTTTTCCCCTCTTTCTGGCTAAAACTGTTAAATGTCTTTGGGGGATGCGCGGGGAGGAAGCAGGACTTGGATTGCTAATCCAAGGAGAAAGCAGTTAATTCCTTCAGGAGGGGTGAAACAGTTGTGTTTATTCCAGTTGTGCTGGATTGCACTGGTCCCAGGCAATTTTCACTACTTTGGTTGCTAGGTGACTATTTGAAATGAGATGCTTCAACCCAAGATGCAGGCATAAGAGCATTCATTGAGAGCCTGTCCTTCACCAGCTTTTTTTGAGGGATAATCTTGGTTTTTTGATGGCCTCATTGTTTCCAGTTCTCAGGTAGTGGTGTACTTGGCAGAAGCTAGGGTCTGTTATAGAGGCTTCACATCCCTGCTTCTGCCAAGGTTCTATTTCAGTATCGACGGCAAGCCTGGGCTTGGCTTCTGCAGGCACAGTTCCTTCTGGGACCTTCTTTCTCACAGAATCACAGAATGGCTCAGGCTGGAAGGGACCCCTGTGGCTCATGTGGTCCAACCTCCCTGCTCATGCAGGGTCATCCCAGAGCACATGACACAGGTTTGTGTCCGGATGGTTCTTGAATATCTCCAGTGAAATTCTCCACAACCTCTCTGGTCAATCTGTTCCAGTGCCTGCTTACCTGCACAGTAAAAAAATTCTTCCTCATATTCAGGTGGAACTTCCTCTGCATGTTTCTGCCCTTTGCTTCTTGTCCTATTGCCTGGCACTATTTCTGCTGTGCTTAAGGCAACTAAGCTCACAGTTCTGGCTCTTGATAAGTGAGGAGCTGGTTTCCCCTTTTTCTTCCTCTCTCCCAACCAAGTATTGCAGCAGCAGGGTGAGGTGAGAGATCTCCTGCTGGTTTCCCCCACTGCTGGGGGAAGATCCCTGATGAACTCACACCCACCAGCTTCCTTTGCTAAATCCAAGTAAACCTTTCTTACACTATATTCAATAATTTTACACTGAAACAATATGATCTTACCTCTGTATAGTCTTCTAACAGTCAATAAATATCTTTTTGCAGAACAGTGTAAAGGGCTAAAGTGCAGGAGCAGCAGTAGTTGAAGTTTAACTCCCTACAAGTTCTGCGTGGTTGTTAACACTACTCAGTATATTAGCTATCATCACTGGGTTTGATGGCAAATTAGCTAGGAGTATGGGTGTGGGAATTAAGAAAGTCTAAATGTTTCACAAATGTTTGCTCAGTGAAAGGTATATTCCTAGGGCTGCAAAAGTTAATTCTCAGTATCTAATTCAACATATCACTTGATGCTGCCAGCTTCAACACTAGCCTTATTGCTATGCATTTTCTGCAAAACGAAGCACAATGCTTTTCTACCTACCCACCAGTCTGTGGTTCCAGGGATTTGAAACAAAGAAAATGTTGGCTTTTATTCTGCCCAGTGTGTTTAGGCTTGTTTCAGCTTTAGCAGAAAAGCTGGTTGATCTGGTTTTTCTAGGATGGAGTCATAACTGTATTACCTTTCCTGACCTGATGAAAGATAGGGGTTTTTTTATAGCATGCATGTTGTGGTGTACACATGAAAATAATTGAAATATGGTTAATTTACATCTACTTATAGAGAAAAATACATTTTAAATATGTAATTAATATGTAATTAAATATTCAGTGCAGGTCATAGGAGAATACAATGAAGTATTGTATGAAGATCTGAAGGATTTATGAAAAGCAATTAGGTGGTTCAGGTAAAAACCAGTTCCAAAGAGATAAAACTCTTGGTATTTGGCTTCCAACTCCCTGCAGAGAAAGTAGCCTTGTTCCTGCCAGCCTCCCACGCTGGGCAGAGCAGCAGGAGGCTGTCCCAGCGAGCTTGGACCTCTGCATGAACTGCAGGCAAGGCTGTCCCTGCTGGAACAAGCTAGCTTCCTTTGGCCTTATTGGGAGTTACAGATACCCTCTTGTGGAAGATTTGTATGAGTGGAGGTGGGGGAGAGCGTCTGGCTGTTTCTGCTCTGTAAAAGCCTGACGCTAAAGTAAACAGCCTGACTGCAAAGACAAAAAAATGCCCCAAAACAGCAGTATGCTTTCAGTGTCCTTATTGCAGGCACTGAGTTAGGGCCTTCCATGCCTAAGGGCTCAGGGGGAAGCTGCCGAACGTAAAGGTGCAGCCTGCTCCATGCTTAAGAGACATCAGGTCTCTAATCCAGAAGATCCCAGTTCTGCTTTACCATTGGATGTGGCAAAACAAATTTCTTCCTTGCTCTCAACCTTCTTCTGCCCAAAAGATAATCTACAGAGAAACAGAAGGAAGAGGAACACTGCCCTTTTTTACCCATTATGTTGAGGACTGAGATGTGTAAATGGGATTTCAGCCCAGGTATCTCTTCATCCTAAAACAGCACTCCTACCACCAGATTAAAAAGTACTGTAATGTTTGGACATTTTGCATTCTATTTGTTAAGAGTGATGCGGCAGGATGTGACCTAACACCACAAAATTTTCAAAAATGTGAAATAAAAATATGGTCATTCCCTACATTGCTTTCCACATTTCCCTACATTGCTTTCCACATTCTCAATGTCTACAACAATGAAGCAAACAATTTAAACATGCAGCAGAACTTTACAAAATTATCAGGTTCATCCCCCACAGCAATGAGTTCCCCAATTTCATCACTGACTTTGTAACATAATGGCAAACATGACATCCCCAGACAGGACCAGTCTTTCTTAGAGTGCTTGTTCATGGAGCTGTAAAATAATTATTGCCATTCATTTTAACTAATATATATTTTCCCTTTTTTTAGGCCTCTCTCTTTAGTGCCCAAAACACTACCACTCACCGGGCAACTGGAAAAAAACACAGACCTGTTGAAAACTAGACAGTGGTAACAGCATGTCTGTAGTTGAGTTAAAAAGAAGCTGTTGACAGTTGCCACCCGGGTTGATACTATTTTGCAAATAATAAATACAGTTTTTCATCTACTGTCTGTACCTTTAGCCATTAGAATATATGCAAGTTGTGTTTTTAAAGGATTTTTACTTTTGGGAAAGTCAGAACTTTTTTTTTTTATTTTACACAAAAGCTAGACTTCATGTAACTAATTTTAGCATTAAATCTTTAAGAAAATACAGTAATTATAATCCTCATAATAAAGCCTCTTGGATGGTAATTATCAGCTCTCCAGGGCAAGGATTGCATAGTGGCTTACTCAGTAGGTGCACTGTTTGTGCTTGATTTTTCTAGGTGCTATCAAAATATACATTCAATTCTGTTACTTTTAAGAAAAACCTATCCTGAAGTGATGAAATGAGGAAGTAGCCTGGAGTGATGCCAGTGTGTGTTGATGTCAACACTGAGCTGTTGGCACAGAAGCTCACTGTCCATGGAGAGCAACAACGATATACATTGATGCCTATGCCTTTTTCTTTTGTGTTTTCTGTCTCCCACCCATGTGTAAGTGTTCCTGTTACAGCAAAATGAGTCCGACAATACTATGCCATATTTGCCCTTCCACAGGATACAGGACCCCTTCCCCACTGGACAGTGCTAAAAGAAAGGACTTGGTGTCTCAGTTCACCTAGTGAACCTGTACCCAAGGACACTATCTGCATCCTCTGATGATTTTCATCAGTCAAATAGAACATTATATGAGCTGGAAGATGGGCTGCTGGGAAAGAAGACCAGCTTCAGTGACCTCAGGGGAAAAAAGAGAACTTAAAAACTTTGGAACTTTGGATGAGGGGCAGGCAGCTCAAGAGGACCATAAAGATTCCATGAAGATGTGCAAAGAGAAAACTCTAAGTGCCAAAGTACAACCAGAACTTAATTTGTCTACTGCCATAAAATACAATAGAAAATGTTTGTATAAATACATTGACACCAAAAGGTGGTCTAAGGACAATTTCCATCCTTTATTGGATATGGGGCCAAACAGCGACAAAGGAGGAGAAAATGGCTGAGGTACTTAAATGCCTTCTGTGTTTCAGAATGAAGCAAAATGAAAGAGCAGAATGAAGCTCCCATAATCCAAGGGGAAATAGTCAATAACTTGCCTTACCATTTATACACAAGTCTATGGGGCCAGATGGGATCTATCCAAGGGTACTGAGGGAGCTGCTGGAAATGCTCAATCAAGCCACTTTGCATCATGTATTAGCAGTCCTGGCTAACTGGGGAGGTCCCAGTTGGCTGGAGGCTGGCACAGGAAGGGCTGGAAGGAGGATCCACAGAACTGACTATGGTCAATCAGACGTTGGCGTCAGGGAAGGTCATGGAGCAGATCATCTGAGTGTCATCACCCAGCCAGCATGGTTTTGTGAAAGGTAGGTCCTGCTTGACCAACCTGATCTCCTTTTATGACAAGGTGACACACTTAGTGAACGAAGGAAAGGCTGTGTGTATTTTCTGCATGTATTTTTAAAAAGCCTTTGGCCATTTCCCACAGCATTCTCCCAGAGAAACCAGCTGCTCAGGGCTTGTATGAGTGCACTGTTTTCTGGGTAAAAAACTAGCTGGATAGTAAAGACCAGAGAGTGGCAGTGAATGGAGTTACATCCAGCTGGTGGCCGGTCACCAGTGCTGTTGGCCGGGCTCAGCACTGGAGAGCAGCTCCTGTTTAGTATCTTCATCAATGATCTGGATGAGGGGATTGAGTGCACCCTCAGTTAGTTCAGCAATGACACCAAGCTGGGTGGGAGTGCTGATCTGCTGGAGGGCAGGAAGGCTCTGCAGAGGGATCTGGACAGGCTGGATCATGGGCTGAGGCCGATGGTGTGAGGTTCAACAAGGGCCAGTGCCAGGTCCTGCTCTTGGGTCACAACAACCCCAGGCAGTGCCACAGGCTGGGGCAGAGTGGCTGCAAAGCTGCCCACAGGAAAAGGGCCTGGGGGGGCTGGTGACAGCGACTGAACGTGAGCCAGGGTGTGCCCAGGTGGCCAAGAAGGCCAATGGCATCCTGGCCTGGATCAGCAACAGTGTGGCCAGCAGGACCAGGGTAGGGGTTGTCCCCCTGTACTTGGCACTGGCAAGGCCACACCTCAAATCCTATGTTCAGTTTTGGAACCCTCACAAAAGGAAAGACATTGAGGTGCTGGAGCGAGTCCAGAGAAGAGCAGTGAAGCTGATGAAGGGTCTCGAGCCCAAGTCCTGTGAGGAGCAGCTGAGAGAGCTGGGGGTGTGTAGTCTGGAGGAGAGACCTTATCGCTCTCCAAAGATAGCTGAAAGGAGAGTGTAGCCATGTGGGGATCAGTCTTTTCTTCCAAGTAACAAGTGACAGGACCAGAAGCAATGGCCTCAAGTTGCACCAGGAGAGATTAGATATTTGGAAATGGTTATTCAGCAAAAGGGTTGTCAAGCATTGGGACAAGCTGCCCAGGGAAGTGGTGAAATCACCATCCCTGGATGTGTTCATAAAACATGTGGATGTGGCACTTTGGGACATGGTTTAGTGATGAACTTGGCAATGTTAGGTTAACAGCTGGACACAATGATCTTAAGGGTAATTTTTAATTTAAATGGTTCTATAATAGGCAGTTCTTTTAGTTCTATTTGTAAATTCTCAGATTTAAAAGAACGATAATTTGTAATTTGTGTTACTCTTCAGAATGGTTCATTATCTCACTGTTTTTGTCACAATGAGTGTAAGGTTCCAATAGATGATAATGGGTAGTTTTCATCATGCATGTTTGATAGTCTAAGCTGAGCTCTGACTTGGGGAGAGGCTGTTCAAGATCTGTGCATTTAAATAGGAGGAGAGTATGTCAGTGATGCTAATTGAGTAACCCGAAAAAGCTGCACTTTCATGTATGCTTAAAAGCAGACCTTCAGTAGGTGAAAGGCTCTTCAGTCCTGCCCAAGACTGGGGAATAGAAGGGAAAATCCCTTGAATGCATTAGTGAAAGCTAATTAAAGGGTGAAAATCTCATGCTTATTAGTGATTGCCATATCCTTGATTTAGAGCAAAACTTTTTTTTTTTCTTTTTTTATGAACTGGTAGAGGGTGTTTCTTTACTGTCAACTTTTCCCAGCCCTGCTTATATATGAAGTCATAACACAGTGACAAAAAGCACAGCAAGAATAACATGTGGAAGGAAGTAATCTGCGAAACAGCTTAGTGTTTGGATGGTTATGAAGTCATGCTTCCCACCTGGCACTGAATTTTACAGTAGCTATTATAGAGTGAGTGTTGCTGACACTTTCAGCAATTCATTGTTCTGCATCTCACTGAAATTGCACAGTGTAATAACTTGCCTTTAATTAAAGAAACAGTTATACTTGATAGAACCGGCTGCTACACCCTACACACAAGCCCATGATACCAAAACCAAGACACATGCAAAATGTGTTGGCAGTGACTCCAGCAGAAACCTCAGCAACAAAGCCTAGAAAACTTTTCTGGACAGAACTCTGACTACACAACAAGAGGAGCTATGAGCAGAGAGAGAGCCCTTCTACTCTCTATCTAATATCTTCATTCTTTGTGGGATTAAAATCTGTGGTGGAATGAACAGAACTGCCACAGTAAACATCCAACTACATAATTTGTACCTGTGAAAGAGTTGTTGAGAGAAAGCTCTCAGCTAGGTGTGAGAAGGACAGCATAGTGATTATGTGGATCATTATGATTAGATTTACTGCTGATATAATAATATTGCCAGGGAAGTATAACTAAATAGCCATTTTGTCATCTATTGAAATAGATTATAGTATAATCAGGTCATTGTCCCTCCTGTTGAGTCACAAGCTTCAGTGAGACCCTCTTGCTTTCTAAACTTCTCAGGGAAGTCTAGGTGCAGCTAGGTTGACTTTATCTAAGACTGGTCAACAGTTGATCTCGAAAGGGCTATAATATAAGCAGGTTGGCTAGAAATGTACAGGTTTAGAGTCTTTGGCCTTGAAGAAGTCACAATTACAAAGCAACAAACACCTATGTTGCTACTTTAGGATTGTATGTCTCTATGGTAGTGCTTTTTACTCACCCTCCAAAACTGAGTGTTCCTTGCAGGCATCTCTGCCAGGGAAGGAATCCACCCTGAAGCTGCCTGCAACATCAGGAGACAAATTTGCCCAGCTGACCCAGTCTCCATCAGCACTTTACCCTTATGCAGGCTGCTGTGCAGCAAATCAATCAAAAACATCTCAGCTCCCCCACCTCTGGAATACATTAATTATGCGAGCATCCAGACAGTTCTTCCTGCAATACCTGCCTGGTGTTTTTATCTTAGGACAAACCACATTGACCACTAGAGAGAAAGTGGTGGTGGAGGGAAGGACACGTGACGATCTGACGGTCTTTCTTCACCATCACAGTGAACTGCTTGCAACAATCAATAGGATTTTAGAATAAGCAGTAAATGTTCTATATGGTGAAAGTTACTTATAAAACCAGGGCTGTGATAGCAAACTGTACTGGTCATAATAAAAATTAAGCTGCCCTTACTGTGCTTCAGTCAAAATATGTTACAATTATAGTAGGTTCTTGTCCAATACAACAAGCAAGAATCAAAAACTCCCCAAGCAACCTCTTGGGACAGCAATGCTATTTATTTGTCCCTACCTTTGTCTGAAAACATTTGTTCAATGAGTTTAAGGAGCCACCACCACCTTCAAGGACTCACACATGGTATTTCAGTTTTGTTTATAAAATGAGCTCCAAATGTTTTTCTAATGTAGAATTTGTTCCCATTGAACTATACTGAAAGGTCATCTTTGAAAATTTCTTGCTTTTGTTGCATATAGTCTCATTGCTGCAGACTGTAACTTGTGGTTTGCTAGAGAAGCCCTGGGTTTAGGCTGTGGGGCTGGATGTTGTTATCAGTGTCATTATGAAGAGTGATTGACTCTGGTTTTATGGCTCAGAAAATATCTGCCTCTGTATGTGAGAAAGAAAAACAGGAAATGCCTGCTGAGAATGCCGTTTTTACAGTGACAGCAATGGATTAAAATAAAACTCTGATAAATGACTACTACATACATGTATCATGCAGGGCAGGGGGCTGTCAGGGTGGGTTCCCATCTTGCATACACTCCTGAGTGGCTGTAACTTGTGCATTAGCAGCATTCGATATGGTTGCTCTATAACCTCACATGTCTGCAAGTCCCAGGCCAGCAGAGAGGCTGTTCTAGTTCACTAAACAAAGGGTAATGCCACTTCTAGCTCTATGGTCCCATCCTCCTCACATAGGGCCTTCCTCCTACTCCTCCTCTGTTAAGAGCAGAGTAAGTCTGGGCTGTTTGTATATTGCTCATGGAGGAGGAGGAAATGATGAAAGAAAGCTGGAGGCAGCTAGTTGCTTTTCTTTGGCACCATGACCAGAAGACATTATTCCTCAGTCAACAGAAACTCCTGAATTAGCCTATCCAAGGTTACTCAAAAAGGCAAAACCACAAAAATTTAGGTGGGAGAAGCCTGTTTGCTGATTCATTAAGCTAAGTCTTGTTTCCTTCACCAGAGGCAGCTAAATCTTAGAAGCTGTGCCTGACTTGTGGCACAAGCAAGACTAGGACCCGCCTATTGATGAGGCCAGCAAAATTTCCTTCCCTGCATATGCTGGAGGAATCCCAGGCTTTGCATGGTACAAGCACTCTCAGGCACAACTATTCCCATGCTTGGGGCCAGAGGCTAGGCAAGCTCCTGAGCCCCAGGAAAACAGGAGGCAGACCCTTGCTTGCTGCACATCCTAGAGCTTGTATGCTGCTGCATGTGAGCCCAGACTGCAGCAGAGGGTATCAGATGGAGGTAGGTGGATGTTGCTTCATCCCTGCTGCCTCTGAGCCCAGACTGCAGCAGAGGGTATCAGATGGAGGTAGGTGGATGTTGCTTCATCCCTGCTGCCTCTCCTCCTCCTCCTCCGTTTGGGTGTGCAACTGTGCTTGTGAGAGTTGGCAGGTGGGTGATCGAAGGGCAATGAGGGCCAGGACAGCCAAGCCAGAGAGGCACCTGCTGCTGCCCTAGCTGTCCCCAGGGACCTGGGGGCGGTTTGTCTCCAGCCTGAGCTTGAGGATGTGATGCTGGGCTGGATACATGAAGCACTCAGTGTAGCTGCAAATTGTCTGCTTGCTCTGCTGAGTGGATTTGCCTTTCTTTAATGGTTTTGAAAATCACGGCAATTAAAGAAAATCTAAAATCCCATTTAGATTCCAGTATCACTATCCAGCCACTCCAGGTACCTCGCTCCCTTGAGCACCTGACAAAGCATGCAAAAGTTGAAAAGAAGATACCATCAGTATATTTGCAGAGTTTCCCGTATATTCATAAGAGAACTGTAACCCTCATCATGTGGGCAGCATTTTTACAAGCCTTAGTTTACCCCCAGTGTAAAAAATAGCCCTGAATGGAGAAGTGGCTTTTTCTTGAGTGGCTGTTCTTTGCTCAGTTTGGTTTTTATGTTTTGGTCTGGAAAGGGGGGGTGAGGAAGTTAGAAACTAAAGCGTCTCATTTCATTAGGGTACAAACAGTAGATACTGTGATCAAGCAAAGATAAAATACTTTGCTCAAAATAGCAGTTGCTTAATGACTGATTTTCAAGTTAGAAAATATTTTCACTGCTTTCACAGAAGATGTCAGTGCACTACTAATACCAGTTCATAAAATAGGATAAGAAAATACAGACCTGAAAGGTATCCAGACTGTTTTGAAGAACACAAAACACTGTCTTTTTCCTACTACAATGTATAAGTTGGGTGAACAAAAGATAATATACTTTTAGACAAGCCTGTCTCTTAAGTAGTTTTAACACTTGAAATGTAGTTTTGAAAGAATTGTCAGTAATAACATTCAGTATCTCTGATGTAGATATAAAAGGGTTAGAAACCATTTAATGAAAAAAGTCCATATAGTTTAGCAAATTAAAATATATGTTTCATCTCACAAGGGAAATGCAGTAAGTCCCTCCTTACAAAAAATTTGCTAAAGATAACATGCAAAAAAAAAAAAATTAAAGCAAAGTAAGATATCTATGCTGTATTTCAGAGCTTCTGTAAATGTAATTTTCAGTGATAGGAGTATTATATTATATTATTACACCTCCTAGCTTGTTTTTGAACGACAAAAGCAGAAATCTTCATATTTTTCATTTCCTTGGTCATTAAAGCTGTGATAAGGAACTAGATGTATTATATTCTTTGCTGGGTAGGATTGCATATACTTCTTAGAGTCAGGAAAAGGAGACCAAAAAAAGTTTGAAAATAAACAAAAACAATAAAAAATCGTACAAGCGGCACTAATATACAGGTTTACTCCTTATGTTACCTATAAGAAAAGCATTAAAGAAAAATGTCCTTGGAATTATTCAGAAAGAGGGAGATTTATTAATACTTGAACAGGCAGATAAAACAATGTAGAAGTTTGGCTAATACTGTTTTCTCCCTCATTCTCTCTGTTTTTCCCCATCTGAGACTGAGTTCTCAGTACACATGCTTTAGGCAAGCTGTAAAAGTTTATCCACATTCAGGTTATGCAATTATTCTAGTTATGCTAGCTGACCCAATTTTGGAACTAAAATTTTGTGCATTGTATTGTTCCTACAAAGTATGTCAGAAGTGAATGGTATCAGTTTACAAATCCTAAAGTTTGCTGCAGGCAGGAAGAAATCTTCTTGGTTAGAGCATGGTGTTCGTAACAAAAGGGTCATGGGTTGGATCCCTTTTATGACCAGTCACTTAAGAATTGGATTTGATGATCTTTGTGGATCCCTCCCAACTCAGAATATTCTGTGATTCTGTGATTCTATTTGCAACAATATTGATGAGCAATAAAAGATTGAAGAGGCAGTAAAGGTTGTTTATTTTAAAAGAGAAAAGGTGAGAGGAAAATCACAGGAGTGACCGTATCAGAAAAGAAATATTTGAATCTCTGAGTTAAGTTGTTGAGTAAAAAATAGCTAGGTGACAGTAAACCCTGTGTGATTTGAAAGTAGATCTCCAAGGCCTCTTGCTATGTAAATGATGATGGAAACTCTGTGGGATATTGTCTTGGACAAGAAACATTCAGTGGGTAGGGAGGTTTCAGTAAACAGGACATAGGAGGAGGTGGCAGTGACAAAATGCACCCTTCCAGAGCTGGATGCCTGTTTTCAATTAAGCACCATTCTGTGAGAAAGGAAGTGTTCAGCAGCATCATTTCCCATCAGTGTTACCACTGGCTTGTGTACCTCCATATCACCTTCTAGCAGGTACATAGGGTCTAAGGGCTCTGCACATTCTGGAGTATAAACTGAGTAGATGGGCCTGGCTGAAACAGAGATTTGAAAGGTTTGGTCTCAGGAACCTAGCCTGCTTCCTGTACTGCTGATGGTGAATGCTCTTTCCAGTTTGTAAGCAAAAAAATTGCATTATTGAAATACATATCTGAAGAGAAAAAAAAAAAAAAGAGCATTATAAGGAGCCAATAGTGATAAAATTTTTAGAGGCAATCTGGCTCTGAAAGTCTATTCAATTATTTTTCGTTTCTGTGTTCCCTTCTGAGGGAAGCATCTGTAAAAGAAGCCTGCCATTTCTACAGGAGTCAAAGGGAGGGACATGGCAAGCCAGCAACAGCAGGCTGCAAGCCCCATTGGAGCCTGAACAGGGAGCCCTGTGACTAGGCCCTGTGGCACCACCTTCAGTGCTGCCCTGGGCACAGGCTGCCCCATCCATGAGGATGAGAACATATACATGAGAACTTCCCAAGAATTGCTGCCTCTAGTACATAATAGTGTGGCACAAAAAAATAGTGAAGACACCAAGTTCCTTACACAAAGCCAAAATGATCCAAAGGCAAGAACAGTGACTTTCCCAGGTCTACTAAGGAATGACAGAGAATCTGACTCAATGTCATTCATTTTTATTTTAGTGAGGGAACAGCAAGACAGATTTTTATTGTAGGTTGACATTATCAACTCTGACCTTGATGGAGTTATGTTGTGTGCAATGCATTTAGTGACATGTTTTGAATGTCAGATACTGCTTTTAAAGAGAGAAGCTTGTTGGGAGGCTACAGGCACCACTACTGGTGTAGCTGGTAGCACAAAGATAGGAAAAATTATTTCCCAAAACTTTGCTGAACCTTTTTACAGGTTCTGTTTAAAATAAAGCCACTTACTTTTCCAACGAAATTCCAATACTTTTGCACCTTTCCAAGAACACATAGTGGTTTAGAGGGCTAATCAGAATTTTACAGTTCAGCATGATACTCAGATCTGGTTTCTAGTGGTCTCCTCCCCAACAAGTTAAATTACAACAGCCATATCTAGTTATTTTAATGCTCTCTAGTGTTGACTTGGATTATATATAGCATGGTATTTGTTCTCCCTCACCAGCTGTATTAGCAATGACTAAACCATTTCTACAGCACTTGCAAAATATCATGAAAAAGCATTTATTTGGGTCATTAATTTTAAACATGTTTGAGGGTTACATTCTTTTCTTTTTGCTCAGCATCTTGCAAGATTAAACTGCAGTCAGATCAAAAAAGATAAAATGATCCAAAAAAAAAGGCCTTACCCAGAAATTTATTTAAATATTGCACCCAGCATGTCAGACCCTTCTCATTCTTCCCCCAGCTCTTAAGAGAGCTCCAGTGCAAAGCCATAACTGGTGATCTATTAACTGGCTTGTACTTTCTTTCCATTTCTGAATCCTGTCTGAAGTGGGGAGAGATCCAATGACCTGATGGAGTTTGCTTGGTGCAAAACATTGTTAACAAACTTTGCAGCCATGCTCACATTTCTGGCTAGGGTTCATCTAAATAGGGAAGTAGAGCTTACAGCCAGCAGACCATGTTTTGTCTGCAGTCAGGCTGCAGGAGGCAGGTTGTAAGGCTGATGCACGCTCAGCATTACCTGACGAAATGCTTCATGTGAGAACATACCAATCCCTGCAAAATTCTTGTCATGCTAAATTAAACAAATCTTCCCAATTGAAATAAGTTACACTAGTGACGCCTGGTATATGAGGTATTTTTCCAACACAAACCATGCTGATTTACAAATCTTGCCTCCACCAATATTGCCACAATATGCACCTGGCATCACTGGAACATTAGCAAGATTCCTTATGCATGTTTAGTGCCTGGCACATCCTTGTCTCCAAACATTATATAGCACAAGCTTGTTAGCTTGCTTCGTATAGAAAATTATGCACCTTACCTCCAACATCATGGAAAAAAATGAAGGAAAAACTGAAGAGGAGAAGATATGGGTAAAACAGCATACACATCAATGGTTTCACTTCTCTTGGTCGGATGTTCCCTCCTTCCCCTGAAACAAGCTGTTTATTTTCTTTCCCAGCTAGCAGTGCAAGGTGCAGTAAGCATGAAGGTATGGTTAGGTTTTCCTGTTAGTTTAAATATGTCAATCTAAATTGCAGTACTTTCCTGGTTTAGTTTCTTCAAAAATCTACCACATTCTGCTTTGCTGCATGGCCATGCTCAGCAGTTCATAGAATCATCAATTCACAGAACGGCTTGGATTGGAAGGGACCTTACAAATCGTCCGATTCCAACCTCCTGCTGTGGACGGATATTCCTTCCACTAGACCATGTTGCTCAGAGCCCCATCCAGCCTTGGCTTGAACACTTCCAAGGACTGGGCATCCACAACTTCTCTGGACAACTCATTTCAGTTCCTCACCAACCTCTCTGTAAATTTCTTTCTAAATCTAATTTAAATCTACCCTCCTTCAGTTTAAAGCTATTACCCCATAACCTATCCCTGAAGGTCCTGATAAAAGTCTCCCCATCTTTCTTACCAACCTCCTTCAGGTACTGAAAGGCTGCAATAATGTCACCCTGGAGCCCTCTCCAGGCTGAACAGCCCCAGCTCTCTCAGCCTGTCCTCACAGGAGAGGTGCTCCAGCCCTCTGATCGTCTTCATAGCTTTCCTCTGAACCTGGGCTAAAAAGCAGTCCTTCAGTCTGTAACTATAGGAAGCACAGAGGTAATTCTTTTCAACAAGCGAGGAGCAGATGTCCATAGTTTCAAGATGGATCCGGATTTTGCTAAAAAACAAGACCATCCCTAATGTGATATTAAACAAAGTGAGACTGTAAATCCCTAATGTGATATTAAACAAAGTGAGACTGTAACTTGAGTATGTCCATTTGTGGCATCTTAGGCTTGCCAACTACATATAGATATATTTTCATCACTCATGTATTTAGAAAATGGCAAAACCTTGAGAACAAAAATCTAGGGAAACCCCTGATAATGCAGTACTTAATCATGCTTAAATCCATTAAGGAACAGACACAAACCAACAACAGGTCAAGGTTAGAAAGTCTCTCACTGTCACACTATATGCAGAAATATTAGGTCTTGTATCACTTATGCTGGACTGAAGACAGCTGTACCTCTTGGCAGATTTCTGTGGCAAATGCTATAAACAAATTCCTACTTAATTTGATTTCTATTTTCATGTACAGTCCTATTACCTACATGCTTGTTTCTAAAACTGAATTTCTGTTGGTTTTGCTTTAGTGTTCTTTGTAGCAAAAGACTGCTCCACAGAATGAAGTTAGCTATTGGTTAGCTAAACACCACAGCCATTTCAGTAGATATGGACACAGTATAAAATGTGAAAAATGTTCATGCTAGGAGGGATAAAGGATATTTTCAAGTCCTAAATATACATGATGACTAATCATGTGCAAGAAAGCATGTTTGGAAACTGCATAACAAGATGATGAATAGACCTTCCCCATGTATTTTTTGGAGAATCATTGACTTATTGGGAAATAAAATCTGACAACTTTTTGTGAAACTAATTGTCAAAAATACCACATTCCTAACCAAGATGCCTAGCATACGCTAATGGTAGGAACACCAAAGGATAAGCTAGCTCCAGTTGCTGGAAATTTTCTCCCAAGTCACACATTGCACCAAGCAATAGCTGGTTTTTGATTCCTCACATTCTGAAAACCATACAGACTGTTTTGAAGTCGAATATATAAAAATATAAAATTAACAATTTCAGTGTCCTGAGATACAAAATAATGCTAAGAAAATAGGTTTATAGATAATTCTAGAAATAATGACAAATAAGTGAAAAATAAAAAGCCTGGAAAGATATTTTCACTTTTTTTTCAGGAACTACTGGATGGATGGAGTGGTTCCACATATAAGAATTTATTCAACCTGATAGATACAGTTCAAAATACTAAAATGGGATTTCTACAATAAACTGAACAAAGCAAAGGATTTGTCTGAAAAAAGTTTATTTGAAAAACACTCAACAACTATTAGAAATTATTTTTCCCCTCTACATTAACCTATTTACATATACTATACATATATATATATATACCTATATGCACACGCACAAACAGAATTTTAATTTGAATTGTGCATTACTATAACAGATCCATGAAGCTATGTATCATACAACAACCTGGTTAAAGGTTTTGCATTTCTTGGATATAAGAGTCTTCTTTTTGTCTGCAATTGTGTAAAAATTAAACATGTATCAGACACATTATCTCAATGCATTGCTAGTAATTTCCTGTAGACACTGTTATTCACATTAGTAGTCAACGTAGCCCTTCTACTACTAGTGGTAGACATCAACTGGCCACTGCTGTTACTACTGTTAGGATCAAAAGTCTTTTTACAATTGAAGAGACTGAAAAATTGTCTCTGATACTGAGAAGAAGCATAGTAGTAAATAAAGGGGTCAATGCAGCAGCTAATGCTGCTGATAGAGACACAGAGTAAATAGGCAAAGTAGAGATACTCTAAGCTGTTGTCATATGAAAAATGGATATAATGAATTAAGAGGAGAACATTTGTTGGTCCAAAGCAAATAACGAAAACAGAAAAGACAGCCACGCACAAGAGCAAGGCACGTGTCTTCTTGTTTTGCTTTGCAACAATGGTAGAAGAACTAAGACAGCGAATGATGCACACATAACAAACAGTAGAAATTATGAATGGCACTATGAAAAACACAGAAGAGAAGACAGAGAAGAAGTGAAGGTAATAGCCGTGAAGTTCAGATTCTCTTAGCACATCGTGGCAAGTAGTTATATTTAACTTCGGTATTTCCATTGTTTGCTCTCTTAGGAGAAAAGGTATAACCCCGGTTATCGCTACAAGCCATATGATGAAACAAACCAGTGAGGCACGAGTTAGCGTACGCCACCCCAGGGACTGCATGGGGTACACCACTGCTAAGAAGCGATCAAAGCTTATACTCGTCATAAGCATTATTGAGCAGTACATGTTGCAAAAGAAGGCAGCAGTGATGAAACGGCACATCTGAGGCCCAAAAACCCAGTCATTTCCAGAAAAGTGATAAACAATCTTAAATGGAAGCACACTAACAAACAGAACATCTGCAAGGGCCAAATTCAGCATGTATATTACAGCTGGCTTTTCAATTTTCATCTTTTTCAGAAACACAAGTATCGCTGTAATGTTCAGAGGAAGACTCAGCACAAGCACTACGGTGTAAACTGAAGGAACAAAACGTGTCAGCCACGGACTAGTGAGGTATTTTGCTGTTTGAACTGACATCATTCGCTGCTCAGGTAGGAATGATCCAGTCTGATTGGTGGCTCCTGGTCCAACTTCCAAGTCATTTTCAGTATCACCATCAACAGGTATAAGATCATCCCGCTCACTGGGAGAAAAAAACATGGAAAAACTTCTGATGCCTGGTATGCTGCTGTTATTTGGAAAGCCTGAAAAGTAAGAAAGTATTAAGATTAATAAGCCAATATTTAGATGGTATGGAGAAGTGAAAACATCTTTCAAGAAGGAAAACTAAGATTACTTTAGGTAAACAAAGTAATAAGGTTAATTTCTGATTCAAAGCACAGGTTGCCCACAGATCAGCCATTTTATTTTAGCTCCTCCTGCTACAAATTTGGGTAAGATGTCCTCCTTTGTCTCCTATCTCTTAGCTTGAAAGCTTTTATTAGTAGTGATTCTAGCTATACATAAGGATCCAATCTAATCTATGCTCCCTTTAGGCAACTTTAACACAAACACAACAGGAAATTTGCCACCCTTGAACTGTCTAGGCCAGACCCTTCACACATTTTGTAAGAAATGAGATGCTGGCATAAATACTAGTACTCATACACAAAATTCCCACTAGAAGTACTCATAGCCAAAATCACAAAAAGTAAAAGTGCAATTAGAACATCATGGTTTTGAAATATTTCTGTGTGCTCTGGAGACATCTTACTTAACCCTAAGGCTCCCATCAAGAGAGATGGCAGAAGTCTGCATGCAGTTTTCAAGGTAGATGTGGATCAAACTTTTGCTTGTAACAGAGAGGTAGCCACAGATGTTTGTATGGAGAAATATTTTTAAGACTGTCATTTTCAGTTTTGCCTTAATCTGCTTTGGCATAGGATAATTCAAGTGTGCTGTGGGTAGACAGAAGTGAGAAAGTTACAACAACTCAAATAATTGGTCACCTCTTTGGCTGTGCAATTGGTCCTTTGTTGGATCCTAGACAATTAAAATAAAAATGAGGGTGTCTTAGCTCAGATCTGTGAGCTGAAAGTACATGGGAATTATTCACCTGTGTAAGGTGCTGCTTGCTGGAAGCAATTATTTGTTCTATAGTAACTGAAACCAATTTTTTTAACCAAAGCCTCTGAAGGAAGCAGACGGCAAAGAGAGGAGTGGCTGCAGCTTTAAGCAGCCAGTTACCTCCCTTTGTGCACAGGCAGTGAGAGAAGGGCCCTACCCAGCATGGATTTTTGTGAAATTCAGACTTGAATATGGGAGGAGATTAGAGGACTGGTAAGGCAATTTGGTGATTTTTTTTTAAAGCTGCTGTGCTTTATGTACCATGCTGTGCCACAGCAGCATTCTAGGGGCAGAGAGACAAAACAAGGGAAGTGTTTGAGAGAATAGTTTTCATATGCAAAGTGACTAGACTGCAACCTCTGCCGGTCAGAAAACAAAAGATGCTGGATGAGAATCTCAGCCTGGGAGCTTGTTACACAGACTGTAGTAGGAATGATTTAGTTTGAAGCAGAAATTACAGAAGCACACACAGAGATTCAGTGTTTGCACAGAAGGCACTAAACGCATTTATACAAGGGTCTACTCTGTTTTTTTAAAGAGAACATGAACACCAGGCAGAACTATAGAGCCTTAATCTTTAACACTTCTTTAGAAGTTTAGTCCAAGCAGTTGGATGGCTCAAAGAGTCAGCTCCTAGCTTGGTGGTTAAGTTGCAGCACAAGTCCTCTTGTACAACACCTCTAACTTCAGCCTGTGGCTGACATCAGAGTTAGGAGATTTTCTGTATTTAATGATCATTGCAATAGAAGTGTCACAAATGACACCACTGGTCTTCATCTCTTTTGGGAGGATTATAACTATACTTGAGTGAAAAGAATCCCCGTGATTTCTTATGCCCAGAAGCTTGTCTCCATGGTAAAGACAACAGTAAAAGTGAAGAAAAAATCTGTTAACTGTACTTATTGTATCTCCAACACAAAAGTTTTATGAATTCAAGACTTTGAATGCTAAGAATATGTATTTCTAAACCAGAAAATAATTGAAAGAGAAGACAGTGATGATTTTAGTCCCCCAAAGGTCTACATGTTCTTTTTGCTTTCTCCATCACTGAAGAACAGTGTGGAGAACCAAACAAAGAGGTGACATGGTTTCATGTGAGGAAGGTATGTTTTTGGGAACACAGATATAAACAGACTTGAAGAGAGGGAAGGTAAAGCCTGGCATTAGGTACTTGTGTTGCCAAGATTATCACTGCATGACATGGTAACTGAGGCACCAGCACCTCTCTCATCCCAGTGTCCCTGAACTTTGAAGGACCTGAGCTGTGCTACAGTTTCACGCTTTAGAGAACTAGCAATCCAACTCAGTAAGAGCCACTGACCCTTAATGACTGAGGTCAAGTCACTTAGCGTGGATGCCCTCGGTGATAACCTGACCACTTCTCATTACTAATTCCTAACTGAGAACAGTATAAAAATAGGCTACAAGAAAAATATGCTATGATTGGGTCAGGTGCCTTTTACTAACTACCAGCCTTTGTCTTAGCTATTGCTTACAATTAATTGAACACTGCTGATAATGCTAATTATATCCTGAATTCTTGGAGACATCTTATTTACATCTTTATCAGATGAAAGGATTAGAGTCACTTTTACTCCATTATAAAAATTTTCTAAAAATAGCATCCTATTACAGTAAATTGGAACAAAAAAATTTATAAGTAATTTAAGTTCAGTTAAAATTCTCTGGCATAATACTCTGGTGACAACTAGGTGTTCTTTGTGTAAGCAGAGACTTTCTAAGTTCAGAGTTGAACTCAACCTTCATTCTGTCAACATCACCTCCATGCTTGTGGTGATGCGATATTTTTATCGTATTTTTGTATGTTCTTTATACCCTAATGGTTCGTCCCTACCTTCCCCACTTCTACTCCCAGTTGGTCTGTCCCAGATCCAAGATGCTCCCCCGGTGCTCCCAAAAATGGTTATCCTCTCCCCTTGTTCTGGCACCTTCCCTATCAACCACCCAAACCCCTCCCGGAGTTCTGGACTGTTCTGTGTCTGTCACCCAAGCCCTCCCTAATTACCCTTCTATGGTCCCTGTCAATCCCCTGAGATATACCCCCCTCAGATACCTCCCCTCTTGGAAATCCCCTAAACCTGGATGCTCCATTGGGGCATGTGACCCCTTTCCCTCCACCCCTCAAGACTATTGGTCCACGTAAATGTCTATCCCTGTCCATATCTCTCCCCCAAAGACCCCTATTGGTCCCCTGTCAGGTCATCCCCGTTGTAACACCTCCCTTTATAAGTTGTTGCACAGATCTGATCGGTGCTTGTGCTCTTTGGACTCCCCTCGGGCAATAAACCTGAAACTGTATCCAAAGGCAAGCCTCCCCGCAACTTTCTATCCTCTCCCTCATCAGGGCTGCTGACAGCCGCAGCACCTGGAGCTTCAGCTCCCCTGGGCAGAGCTGAACTCCAGAGGAGCAGCTTTAAAGCCTTGAGCCTTCAGCTGCTCCCTACTCCTGCCGCACACCACAGGTGCTGGCCAGGCTGAAGATAGCGGTCACTGCGACAGCTGGCGCCCAATGTGGGGCCTCCCCGAGGGTCCGAGACCCCATGCAGAGGATTGTTTTCTACATCTGTTTGGTGCGTCAGCACCCCGGTAGGAGCAGACCCACTTTTGTCAGGTGGCGCTCCCGGGGATGGACACGGTAGTCCCTCAGCGCCGGAGGGATCATGTCCAGGGACCCTACTTGTAGTACCCTTGTCCCCTGGAGCTTGTGGTGAGTATCCCTGTTGGCCAAGGGACCCAAGTGGGGCCATAGTGATTGTGTGGAGGGGTGAGAGTGTGTACCCCTGAGTGCTCCTGGACCCTTTTACGTTCTTTTAAGTTTGTGTTTTGCTGTGGGTAGGGGTAGGTGCTGTTGCCGATACTTTTTAGTTGTGAGTGGTTGGCCCCCAAGTTTTTAAGTTTTCAGTCATGGGTGCATGTTTGTCGGCACAGCAGCAGGGAGTTTATTTCCAAGTTGTGGGTCTCCTTGAGGCGGGGGGGAAAAAGTTTGAAAAGGGAAAGTTAAAACCGTTTGTAAGGTGGCTCTTCTTCTATTACTCTAGGGTGTCCCCAGGGTATGTGACCTCGCTCCCATTTTGGAACTTGGTGGGGGCGACGCTCACACAAAAAACTAATGAGGGGGACACCCAGGTACCCAAATTTATCTCTCTTTATATTTTAATTTGAAGCACAATTATGGAGCAGTTCATAATGGAAGGAGAGCCATCTGATTTGTCCCCAGTTCTCCCTAACCCTTCTACCCCTTCCCTTAGTCCCTCTCTGGGTGGTCCCTGAGGAGCAACCCACAAAGCACAGAGTAGGCAAGACTTTAGTCTCCCTGGCTCCTCGCAAACCCCCCAGCCCCCTGGTCTTGGTTGGCAGGGCCTGCCGGCCAGGACTTCTATCCTTAAGCCCTCTACCCCAGTTCCATCTCCAAAGTCTGTTTGGTTCAGTATCCCCAGTACCGATTCCTCCACCCCTGATTCAAGTTATTCCCCTTGTCCCTCCCCGTGTTACCCTCGTTCTTCCCAACCTTCGCACCCATCTCCTTATCCTTCCCCTCGCCCATCCTGGACCCCTTTCCCGTCTCCCTATCCATTCCCTAACCCTTCAGTCTGTTCCCTCCCCAATCTACAAAATGGCCCCCGAAGGACACAAGATGGAGGGGACTGCAGGGTCAGGCCCCACCTTTTGCTTCTTTTTCCCAAAATTCCCTTCTTCCTAACTCCTCCCCTGCCTCCACTTCCCCGGAACTCCCTCTCTGCCCTTCACCACACCCCTTTTCCCAGGACCCTGAGCCCCTCCCTTGTGGGAAGTGCTCCAGGACCAATCTGCCTTTTTCGGGGCGGAAGCTGGTCCTGCCCTGGTTCTTTTCCCCTGTTCCCTCCCCCTTCTCCACTGACCCCACCTCCCTGCTTCTGACTTCCTGTTCCCACGCCCCGACATCTGGTTCCCACACTACTGGGACTGGATGCAGCAGGCCTGGGGCCCAGAACCCAGAACCGGGAGTAGTCTACCATGCCGCACCAGTTTCATTTGGTGGGGTAGGGGGAGGCCTTCGGGAATGGAGGCCCTTCTCCTACTGAAACAAAAAAGAGCTCTGCAAGGCCCAGAAAGAGTTTGGGAGGAAAAGTGAGTATTTTAAAGGGCTTCTTAAGGCCACCTTTTCCTCCAATGACCTAGTCCCTTGGGACATCAAGGACCTGTTTGCATGCCTGCTGACCCCCACTGAATACATGCTGTGGGAGCAGGCATGGAAGTGGTCCTTGCAGGCACTCCTTCTGGACCTTTGGAGAGACCGAAGTATGGCTGTTGATGCCGATGAATTGGCTCTTCCATTAGACCACCTGTGTGGTGAGGAGGACTACAAAGAGCCTAAGGAGCAGGCCCGGGTTTTACCCAAGGCTGCCCTAGAAAAAATCATGGTGGCAGCGGAAAGGCTTTCCTTTCCCTTCCCGCACCTACCCCAGAAGCCCCCAAGAGTTATTTGAATATTAGACAAGCCCCTAACGAATCATTCATTGAGTTTGCGGACAAGATAAGAGCGCAGGCGGAGAGACAAGTGGAGAACCAAGCCATGCACCCAACGATCATCCTCGGAGTAGCCAAAGAGAACACCAACGAAGCATGCAAGACAGTGATCGCCAGGTTGCTAGTCTACCCTGAGCCAACGCTCCCTGCGCTCGTGGAGGCCTGTATGAAGAAGGCCTCCACAATGGACGCCAGACCACCACCTCAGCGGCCTGTTCCACCAACAGCCATGGCGGTCCATCCACAAGCTCCAGCACAAACACCGACATCGCAGAGACTGAGAGGGGACATCGTCTGTTTTTATTGTTGGGGGTGGGGCACATTGCTAAGTTCTGCCCCAAAAGGGCAACAGATGCAGCAAGGGAAAGGGGGGGGAAGAGCACCAATGACATTGGCACCTGGGGCTGCACCAAAAAAAACCTAGGTGCACAGCCTGGTCCTGCCTCGCGTGATGATAGAAATGAGGCAGGAACTGCAGGGAGTGGGGAGAAATTAAAGACAGAAACTCTCACCGGATGTGACCTCAATATCGGATGTGACTCTTGTACAGGGTTTCCCTCCACAGCAAGGGATCCCAGCAAAACCTGGCACCCTCAACCATCGCTGTCTCTGAAGACTGCAACGGACCACCTGTGGCGATCAGATCAATGGACGGTAGTTACAGTGGAACTGCTGGAAGGAAGATTGGTGCCTTCAGGGGAACACTGTAAGTACATGGCCATTGGAGACACAAAGCACACACCTCAAGAGCTAGAAGTGTGCCTGGCCATTCTCATGAATGGCCTGGCACAACTTCTGCTGGTGGCACGATGTATTAACCCACCCTTCTACCTGGCCAAGGAGCAAGTCATTGCCCAGGCTATCCCCATACCATTGGGAGTCCCAGTAGACAGCAAGACACCAGATGTCTACTGGGCAGAAGTGGTGGGAAAAAGTAAACCAATTATATACTGTAATGTCCGGCAAGGCAATGACACTATCTGTTTGGAGGGCCTGCTGGGCACGGGGGCAGATGTCACAATCATTCCCCACGGGGAATGGCCGTCACACTGGGAATTGCAACCTGTAGCAGGAAAAATCCAGGGTATCGGAGGGACAAAATTGGCATAAATATCAAAGAGCATTGTACAAATTTAGAGACTGGACGGGAAATTGGCTACTCTATGCCCGTTCGTGACTGATTACCAGGCACCCCTATGAGGGCGGGACGCCATGTCCCAATGGGGGGTAAGACTCGAGATCCCGAAAACCCCTCGGGATTTTTAATTGTGGCCACTGCGGAGCACCCCACTCAAAAACTAGACTGGACAACTGATTTCCCTGTTTGGGTGGATCAGTGGCCGCTAGAAGGAAAGAAACTGAAGGCGCTCACCGAACTCGTCGAGGAGCAGTTGGCTCTAGGAAACATCGAGCCAACTTTCAGCCCTTGGAATTCTCCAGTTTTTGTCATCAAAAAGCCGGGGAAGGACAAGTGGCGACTCCTCCACAACCTTCGGGAAATCAACAAAGTCATTGTGGACATGGGGCCCCTTCAACCAGGGATGCCTTCCCCAGCAATGGTCCCCCAAAATTGGAATCTTGTTGTTATCGATATCAAAGATTGTTTTTTCAAAATTTCTCTGGACCCTGCCGATGCTCCACGGTTTGCCTTCACGGTTCCTATCACCAACCGAGAAGCCCCAATGAAGCGCTACCACTGGCGAGTTCTTCCCAGGGCATGAAGAACTCCCCTACCATCTGCCGGTGGTACATCGCCTCATTGCTGTCCCCGATTCGTGCCACCATGAGGGAAGCCATCATCCTGCACTATATGGATGATGTGCTAGTGTGAGCTCCCAACAACCATATACTTCAGGACACCCTTGACCAAGTCGTCAATGTTTTGACATCTGCTGGGTTCATGCTCCAGGAAAACAAAGTTCAAAAGATGCCCCCTTAGAAATATTTGGGGTTGGAGATCACTAAAGAGGACCATTGTTCCTCAAAAATTGGCCATTAAAAGTGATCCCCAAACATTGCCAGACCTCCACTCACTGTGTGGCACTTTAGGATGGATCAGGCCCTGGGTAGGGATTACCACCAAAGACCTAGTGCCCCTTTTCAATTTTTTGAAAGGGAAAGAGGAGCTGAGTTCTCCTAGGACCTTGACCTCAGAGGCAAGGGCTTCCTTGGAAAAGGTAGAGGTTAAGATGCATGAGAGGCAGGCGCATCGTTGCAAATTGGAACTGCCCTTCAAATTCATTGTAATGGGAAAGTTGCCCCACCTCAGTGGGCTCATATTCCAGTGGGACCGGGGCGAGAAAGACCCTCTCCTAATCTTCGAGTGAGTGTTTCTGAGCAACACAAGGTCCAAAACCATCACTAAGGGCCAGGAACTGATGGCCCAGTTAATTCGGAAGGCTCGAGTGAGGCTTTGGGAACTGGCTGGGTGTGACTTTTCATGCATCCACTTGCTGGTCTGTTTGGAGCAGGACAAATTGTCCTCCACCAAACTGACTGTCTTGGGGTCACTTTATGATGTGTATCCCATATCGCTGCCTATGCCCAGAAATTAATTTTTGTGCCTTTCTATGCCTCTAAACTGAGCCTGAGAGGGGGAAGGAAAAAACTGAGCAAAACTTTTTCAAAGCAGTTTGCAGCTTGTTCAAGGTCACAGAGATAATTTTGTTTCCCAGCTGTGGCAGGGGAGGGAGGAAGCACCCAGCTTGCTGCGCCCAGAACAGGTTTTTTTTGGCCAGTGGCTCAGCTGCTTTGTTCTCCAGAGAGAGACTGAGAGCTGAATTTTTCTTTCCCTGGAATTTCGGATTTTCTCCCTTTTCTACTGGACTGCTTGATTGCTTTAACATCAGAGCACATGGGGAGGACTTCCCACCGGGCACAGAGGGCCTGGCCCTGGCCCAAGCCCCAGCTCTGAGAAGACCAAAGGGAGGACTCGAACACTTTCCCAGGTTTTTCCTCCACAGTGAAAGGTTTTATTATTTAGCATTATTTTCCTTTCCCGTGTGTTTGCTAAATAAATAGTTTTATCTCCTTCACTTTCCTTCGAAGAAAATTTATTTTTTCCCAAACCTGGTGGGGGAGTGGTGGTTGTGCCTTCTCTCAAAGGATATACTTCTAGATTTGGCCAAACCGGAACACTGACCAAAGAGATGTTTGAGCAGCTACTGGCTGAGAATGGAACTCTTTAGATAGCTTTAGATAGCTACACGGGACAGATTTCAGTCCATGCTCCTACTCATAAATTATTCCAGGAACAGTTTGTTCTGTTCCCGAAAGGCATCAGAAGCAGGCAACCTCTAGAAGCGGTGACAATTTTTACAGATGTGTCCAGAGCATCCAATAGATCAGTGATGACCTGGAAGGATCCTCAAACTCAGCAGTGGGAGGCAGCTATTGATTACCTCTGGGCAGTGAACTGTTACAGCGGGGATACTGCAACACGCCTATATCAAACCAGGAGTCCCGTGGAAAGGAAATATATATGGACCGATTCTTGCTAGATGTTTCAGAGATGTTTATTTCTCCAGCCGCATGGCCGGAGCTCTGCCGAGGAACTGTTCCAGTCACGGGACCAAGGGTCCTTCTGCCCGCGCAGGGAACACAAACCAACCAGTGGGAACGAGGCTGAGCAGGGGCAGGGAAACCCCGTGTCGGTGCCCTCAGGGCCCCTCTCCCAGGGCTCCATGGCAGGGGAGGGACCCCAACACCTCACCCATTTTATTTTAATAAAAGGAGAATGAAAACAACTGGATAAACATAACAAGAACAGTTTCAAAACAAAACAAGCCACCGTCCTGAGTCTTTAAATGTCCAAACAGATTCTGTGGAACATCTTAGGGCTGACAGAAGGGAAACAGGACTCTCCGGGCATGCTTTGTGGGGAAACTGAGGCAGGAGAGGGTTTAACTTCTTCCCTTCCCCTTTTCATCCCCCACTCGGCATTGGAAAGGGATTTTTGGGGAAACAATTGGCAAAGGTATGGTTTTATGAGGGAAACCATGGATGAAAAAACGGATTGGGAATACACTGGGGGTAATAGGACATAGGGTAAAAGGGAAAGGTGGGATTAGGAAAGGGAGACTGTGGGGGGGGGCTTATATGGAGATACTGTCTAACATGACTACGATTTTTTGCATATATACTGCCTTTTACAGAAACACCATCAGGTCCAGTGACCTGTGATGCTTTTAACCCTTTTCTACCTCGTATAATTTTGAATTCCACCACCTCTCCATCTCCCAGGCTTGGGAGCATTTTTCAGGGTTATTCTTTTTAATAGCAGTTCTATGCACGAATATGTCTTGCTGGTTGCCACATCTTGTTATAAAACCATAATTTTGCTTAACATTATACCATTTTACTATCCCTAAGATCTTAGCTACCATGATCTTTTCCTTTTTCCGAGTGGCTGCTGTTTTCTGTCTTGCTGCATCTTTGCTCTCTCTTTTGGTTGCTCCCGTGTTGGAATTGTCGGAGCTGCTGGGGCTGCCGGAGCTGCTTGTGCTTGCACGCTCTTCCCGGGATCGCGTTCGGGGCTGCGTGGGCCGGGCCGGGCCGCGCCGCTCAGTTCTCCGTGCGTCACCTCCTCTGGTCACAGCTGCACTGCCGATGCCGGGCGCTGTACCCACATCTCGGCCGGGCCCCCGAGCGACGACCCCCCCGCGCCCTGCTCCAGCGCGCATCTCGGCTGGGTGCGGCTCCGTTCTACCGCCGCTGCCGCCAGCCGCTGCCCACACGCCGCCCCTCTCGGTCGGGCGTTCCCGGGGCTCGCTCCACCACGCGCTGCGCGGGGCCGGGCGGGCACTGCCGGGTCCCGCCGTGCCTCACTCCGCCACCGACACTGCGGCTCGCGTGGCTCCGCCCGCGCGCGGGAACTGCCTCGCTGCTGCTCGCAGAGCGCTCGGTGCACGTGGCCTGGGCTGCACGGTCCCTGAGGCACACTTCCCTTCGCCAAGACACAGCTGACATTGCTCAACAGTCTCGGTAATTAAATAATATTCACGAAAATATTCTTCCATCGGCATATATTTTGACTCAAAAATTAACTGTGTCCAAATGGTGTTCCAAAAGTCTTTGGTAAGAATTAAATCCCAAGAAACGTAGAAAAAGTTCTTAAACAACCATGCCAGGAAGTGTTTCAGTTCTTTTTTGAGCTTGAATTAAGCTAAAATTTACAAATCGTTGTTCAAGAATCTTTTCAAGTTTAAGATAAATGTCCATATGTGGCTCTGAGAGACAAGAGTCTTTCCACCGTTCCTCCATAGTTTAGATATGGAATAGCAAAACAAAAACAAGAAGAGGAATCCAAAGTTTCTTTACTCACACATCAGTCGCTTAGGGATAGTTCTGCTCGCAATTCTCCACCATTTATTACAGTGGGGATACTGTAACACAATGTATCAAACAAGGAGGCCCGTGGGAAAGAAATATATATGGACCGATTCTTGATAGATGTTTCAGAGATGTTTATTTCTCCAGCCGCGTGGCCGGGGCTCTGCCGAGGAACTGTTCCAGTCACGGGACCCGAGGGTCCTTGCCCGCGCAGGGGAACACAAACCAACCAATGGGGAACGAGGCTGAGCAGGGGCAGGGAAACCCCGTGCCTCCCCTCCAGGGCCCCTCTCCCAGGGCTACATGGCAGGGGGAGGGACCCCAACATCAGACCCTCATACCATTGTCTTGGGGTGATTTTACGATAATACTGTATTCCCCTACCATCTGCTTATTGCCCAGAAATGGGTCCCGCAGCTTTAAGCTGGGTCCAGGCGAGGGGGGAGAGAAGCTGGACAAATTCTTCAGCGCGGTTTGTATTCAAGGACTCACACACTCCCCGGTGTTCTCACCACTGCAGAGCTGAGAGAGCACCTTCCTGTTTTTAGCCAGCCTCTTAGCTGAGCCAAGAAATTTTCCTACAGCGGCATACCAAAATCCTCCAGAACTACTACTTCTTCTGGAACTGTTCGGCTTAGCTGTGATCCGAGAACCAGATGATCAGACCCTGTGGACCGGCAGGGAGGCTGCGGGGATGCCACATCCTGGCCTCGGACCTCAGGAGGGGCCGAGCCAGCTACAGAAAAGAACTCTGAATCCACCAGCTTTTTCCACATCGAGAAAGTTTATTATCTGACATTACTCATTTGTTTCCTGTGCCTTGCCGGCACTCTGCTTGTTAAATAAATAGGTTTTTTCACTTTTATCCAAGAAATTCCTTTCATATTGGTGGGGGAGGGAGTGCTGAAACCTGACTTCTGGGGAGGAGACATTCCTTCCAGAGCGTTTCCCCCTACATGTGTCTCAAACTGAGACAAAATCTGGCCCCTATATGAGGCTTGAGAAAGTGAAAAAACCAGTAATAATTACATTCTGGTTTTAAGCACTTTGTATTGGAGTACAGTGGTCAGTAGCCACCATGCTGTTTGATGTAATAATCTCTCTCTGGTCCCTAGGCATGTTTGTCTATCCACAGACAGAGGTATTTTTGTCCCTGGCATATAACTTTTACAGAGCAGGGATATGAACCAGGATTGCTCTATTGATCTGCTTGGTAATAATGGTTTATAGAAGGTTAACAGAGGTACTGGGAGCTGTTGAAATGTATATGCTCTGCTGTTTCTCCATCCTAGTCTCGGTAGTCTGCTTTGCGGGTCTGTTAGTAATTACACCCAGTCGGTTAGGGGAAAAGTAGGGGATGATGTTTCCCAGCCCTTCATCTCCTTCTTCCCCTTCAAATCCGGTACGCCACCTTTTGAGAATGTTCCCTTTTCCCTGGATGTTAAAGATACCACCTTCCTGGTGTTTCATCTGGTAGGTTCCCTCTATACAGTCTGCAGCTTGTCTAGAATCAGGGCTGAGATTTCTAGCAAGGCTGACCAGACACCTGCCCCAGGTGTGGAAAATTCTGAGTGGTGTGGGGTATGGGAGGACATAGGCCAAACCTATGAATTCTCTGCCCCAGTTGCCTGGGGGAGCTTTCCCCCTGAACAAATTCAGAACCCAGCTGAGGTGGGTAAATATCTGAAAGAGAAGTGCAATGACAAGTCTAGTGAGAAGAAACTCACTGCAATCTGCTGGGCCCTGGCTAATGCTTATTGCACACTGCCAGATACTGTAGGGCAGCAGGTACAGGCAGAGGGGCAGGAAGATGAATCAGCAGACACCCCAGTCACTCAGGCTGCAGCTAAACCAGACAGGGAGCCTAAGCCAAGAGCAATTGCTCCTGTCCAGAAAAGGAAACACAAAACTAAATCCATTTGCCCAGTGGGTGATGATGGGGAGCCAGGATCCTCACAGCCAGCAGAGGAATCAGAACCAGAAATCATTATTGAGTCTTTGTCCGTAGAAAACCTTCGCGGCCTAAGAAAGGATTAGGCTTGATGGTCTGATGAATCTGTATTAAGTTGGTTGGTGCGCATCTGGGACGCCACAGGTGATAAGACAATTCTGGATGATACTGAAGCGAGGCATTTGGGATCCCTGTCACGTGATGCGGGTATCGACCAAGGGATAGCAAGGGGGCCCAAAGCTCTCAGTCTGTGGACACGGCTCTTAAGAAAGAAGTGTGAAGGAAAGACACCTGTGCCGGGAAGATCTCCAGGTGCAGCAAAGACCACAGAACAAGGGAGTCAATGCCTGAGAGAACTGGCAGTGGTAAAGATCATTTTCTCAGATGACCAAACAATTAAGAGTCCAGACCTGGTAAAATGTATACCAGTGATGTGGCTAAAACTCATATGACTTGGGCCACAAGAACATGCCTCTGCTTTAGCAATGATGAAGTGGAATGAGGGGAATGAGACCATGATTGCTATGGTGAGGAAGCTCCGGGCACACGCAGATACTGTGCATGGCCCAACACATGCAAGAATCTCAGCTGTGCAAACAAGTCTGTCAGAACGCCTACAGAAAATGGAAAACAAGATTGAGGAGACTCACCAGAAACTCAGGAGAGATTGAAGAGAACCTTCTCCAAATCTCATCGGTACAGACCAGAGGCCCTGTTACCAGGAGCAGACGTCCCCCAGCTAGGGAGAGAGGGTACACCCCAAGAGCCGAGCTGTGGTTCTTCCTGTGTGACCTCATGGGGAAAACATGACGAGGTGGGATGGAAAACCCACGTCTGTCCTGGCAACACGGGTACATGAACTGAAGGAGGGCAAGACTCAGAGAGGAAGTTCCACCAGAAAGGAAGTAGCTCCAGTTGCCCGTAGCCAAGCTGTCAGGCATAATGGAAGGGAAGGTGACATGTCCAATCCCCTTGATGGAACCTCTAGAACGTATGCCCAGGGAGGGAATGATAACCAGGACTAGAGGGGTCCTGCCTCTAGCCAGGTAGAGGCCAGGGAAAACCGCGTCTTTTGGACTGTGTGGATTCGTTGGCCTGACACATCAGAACCACATAAATACGAGGCCTTGGTTGACACTGGTGCGCAGTGTACAATAATCCCATCGCAACACGTGGGGGCAGAATCTGTTTCTATTGCTGAGGTGACAGGGGAATCACAAGATTTGACCCTGTTGGAAGCTGAGGTGAGCGTGACCGGAAATGAGTGGAAGAGACATCTCATTGTGAGTGGCCCAGAGGCCCCGTGCATTTTGGGCATAGACTTCCTCCGGAGCGGGTATTTCAGAGATCCAAAGGGACTCAAGGTGGGCTTTTGGAATAGCTGCTGTGGAGACAGAGGGCATTAAGCAATTGAACACCTTGCCCAGACTATCGGAGAACCCATCTGCAGTAGGACTTCTGAAGGGGGAAGAGCAACCATTTCCCCATTTTCTGTTACTTCCATCTTTTAGAAGAGCTCAGGGAGAAAGAACGGAAAATAATTCTGAGGCTGTCTTCAGGAATATTACACAAAGATCTTCAAGTACAACTAACTAAAACAAGTCCAAGCACTCCTCAAATTCTTCCCTCTACCATCTAAGGTATTTGTTACCAGTCCTATTTGCACAAACAGTCTCACTATATGTGTTATTTTCAGTGTAGAAAGCAAAACAAAACAAAAAAGAGAAAACACCTCACACTTGTCAGCATTAGTCAGCAGCAGCTCACTGGCTCCCTCTCCTGGGTACTCTTTCTCTGTTTTTTCTGTCACTTTTCCAAAACTGTTTCCATACTGTGGGACAATTTCACACTTGAAATTCCCTGCTAGTTTCAATTTCTGCACGTTCAGGTGCTTGTTCACAACTAACTTGCAACTTGATCCAGTTCCACAATGCTGAGCATCATCAGATAAAAGACAGGGTTAACAACCAGCCAGCCCCAAAACCCTGTGTGCTTTATTCGTAATTCAGCCATCTGGGCTTTTACTTCACAGCTCTGTCCTGCCTTGGCTACCTCTCACAGTACTATTCTAAGTGGGCAGCCTATACCACCACTCCTTCCTCTGGCGGAGCAGGGGACGGTTCCCTCCCCACCTCCCCACCATGGTGTGTGTCTGTGTGTGTGTCTCCCCCGTTTCATACGAGGTATGGACAAGACAGCCAGCCCCCGACTGGTACTTGCCAGAACAGAAATGTGTTTTCCAGATGACACAACAAATGCATATTCTACTACTCACTACAAATAGCTTAAACTTTGTGCTCTGATCACCTACTCCCTACTGACAGCACAAACTGCATCTCTCAACCTGTGAGGACCGGGTGTCCCCTTTGTGGCCAAGGCTCTCATCTCTGGAGACTGAACTGTTGCAGGCAAACAAAGGTCCGTCTGTCAACAGAGAAGCGGAGCTTGTCAAGAGAATCTCTGCCATTCTGTGCTTTCTTTTGTGCTGTTCGCTAGTTTCAAATATACTGCTAATACACAGTAACAATTCAACCTACAGACTTGGTCAGGAACTACCACGAGCACAGGTTTCATTCAGAGATGGTCTGGTCTCTGCCACCTGACTTAGCCTCAAAAATTACGTAAGGGATTTCATCGAATAACCACTAATACTACATAAATACTGCTCTTTTCTATTAAATATAAAAAATACTGCTGCAGAAAAACCCTCAGAAGAAAGGAGATATTGAATGTGCTGATTACAATTAAGCATTACAGTGATGTTAATTAACACAGGTCAATAATGCAAAAGTCACTGCACTAGGATGAATTCCATATATGTACTATTTATTCTAAAAGATGCATGTGAATGTTCACAGTAAAAATAAGGTGGATTTGAAAAGCCACGTATCCACAGCACAACTTTTCCTTTAAATGCCATTTGAAGCCCATCCTTTGGACAACACTCAACTAGGCACAACACGAGCCTTGTTAATGCCCTTCCTCTACCAGCTGAGATACCAGAGTCTCAATAAAACCTCCGCTGTCCTTTCACACTTCCGGAAATGAATTCACTTTTAGAGGGATTTCTTAGTTCAGATCATTTGGAGTGAAGTGTGTTTAAAAATCAAGCAGACATAACCAGAGGGATCACAACTAACCCCCAAGCTCGTTTCTCCCCCCCCCCCCCCTCCATCTTGTGCCAACATTAAAAGTCACACAGCCAGATAAGAAGTCACAATATAAACTGGCCGTGCTGCAAAGAAATATTCCTTACTGAGCTAGTGTACAGCTAAGGTGATTCCTTGAACAAATTCTAGTGCAGACAGAGTGAAACTTCAGGACCGTGCACAGTAGAACAACTCATCTGGCAGAACAGGCTGACTTAAAAAATCATGAAACCCTCCGCTTGCTACTCCCAGTTCACTGCATAAGGAGTGCAGGTACACAGCTGAGGGGTGTGTTTTTTGCAAGAAAGGCCAGGTGCCCAAGTATTTTGTGAGGTTACTTACTTCAAATCAGAACATGTATGACCTGTTGCTTCAATCAATTTCAGGTAATCTCTAGCCTACCCCAGCAATCAGAGACAAAGAGGACTGTTAAATAATTTTAGAAGCCACCCACAGCTTGCATGTGGCACCCTCAAACAATAAATACAAATAAAACCAAGGAGCTGACTGGAACAATTCTTCTCTCATTCAAATGCCTCCCAGCAGAGTCAACCCATCCATGAATTTCAAACTGTAGGTTTTGCCAAATTAAATTTGAAAACATATAGGAAGTTGCTCCTTAGCAACTCCTAACACAAGTTAACCAACAGCGGTTAAGGAGGACGCCATCTGCCTTGTCTGCTGTAAATGGAAGATGCAGTCACACATGAGCTAAGACCAAATATTTACCATAATCCCAGTCATTCTGCTGGAACAGTCACCAGTGGTTCCTCTGCTATAAACCCAGGGTGATGCATTTGCTAGAAAGAGCAAGTACCAAAGCATCCTATGAGGGCCCCTGCTCCCCATCACCCCTGGGAAGAAAGTAACAGAGTATGTTTGTGAAGTTCATCTTTCAGAATTGCCACCAAGAAACCCAAGAAAACAAAAGGCAAAAACATCCCAGTTTAACAATTACTTCTTTTTTCACCACAAAAGGGAAGTAACTAACTTTGAAATTACTGACTTTAAAGAGAGGTACAGTAATAACCCAAATAACCTGGTACTTGCAACAATCTCAATGAAAAATAAAGAAAAATCAATTAAAAATAATAAAGATAACAAATAACTTCAATGCTTAGAAGCCAGCTGGATGGTAACTTTCAAAGGGATCAAAAAATTTGACATTTGTATTTTCAAGTGAATTACTGTTCAGTCAGTCTTTCCACAGTACAATCTACCTGGACAACAAGCTCCTAAGAAAGAAAATACAGTAATGCCCTGTAACAACAAGCCTGAGATAAATACTTTAGTCCCTTTTACCAGACTGTTAGTGCCTATGAGGAAAGACAAAAGCAATAGCTTACACAAAACACACCAAGTAACTTCACTAACTTCAAAACAGTAGCAGCTCCAGCTAAAACACCCTTCAGGTGTCTGCTGTTTACATAAGAACAGGACTGCTAACTAAATAAAAAATATAATATGTTCAGAAAATTCAAGCTGGAATACATTCCTCCAACTGTGTATCAGCTGTAACATATACAGACTTTGAAATACATAATCCCTTAATGAATGTTGGTTCTTGGTGTATTTTCTAGACACAGTATTTAACAAAAGGGATACCTTTTTCTCCATCCTAAACTAAGCATGTCTCTCTGGCTTTTCATATATATCCACCCGCCTGGCTTTCCCCATAGCTTATTCCTTTTTTGGTTATGATGCTCTGAGAGGACCTGTGGAAGACAAAGTTGGACTAAAACTCCACAAAATTCTATAAAACTGTGGAATCATTGACTAAGGCAAGTCCCAAGAGAAACAGAGAAAACAGACTACAATCATGTGAAAAACAGCACAGTGCTTCCAGTCACCATTTGACTTGGTATACAGTAAGTATTCTGCTGTATCCATATAAAAGCAATCCTTCAGTAACGTGGACCACAAACACCGTGACAGCCTCCTAATGGAGACGGCTGGAGACTAAGCTTAAGTCTAGGAACAGATCTGGAAGATGAAATTGTTTTCAAGACAAACTAAAGCACTCGTGCAAGGACAAAATACATTTTACCAAGGTGGGGTGGGGAGGGGGGGCAGGGAGGGGTAGGGGCAGCAGTTTGGGGGTTCTGGAGATTTGGGAGGTTTTTTCCCCTGGAATTTCTAAAACTGAGTTGGTTTAAAGAAAACAGAGCAAATACTCTAGACCTCAAGTGAGAATAAAATCCTGTACTGAGGTCTTAACAGCTTTTTTAGCTGTCGTAAGAACAGCCCGTTGTATGAAGAGCCAGACTGAAGGCAAGGACTAAACAAAGCTTTGTCCCAATCTTGCTGACATTCTGCAGACTGCTTCTAAATGATGTCTCCTTGTTAGACAGCTGGACTGAGGCCAGACTTAGGACTGTAGAGTACTGGGATCAAACTGCTTTTGAAATTTGAAATCCCAGTAGCTGCAAAACTAGCAGAATAAATATGACTTCTCTCACAAGTCTTCAAAGGCAGTTTTTTATTTCCACCTGTTCTGCTAGAGTTGACCTTTCATAAACCTCTTGCTTGTAGGATAAATAGCTTTACCATTCCCAAACAGCTTGTTCCTGATACTGCTTTCGAACAGCACAGAATACCCTGCAGAGACTAGAAAGCCTCTATTTGCAGAATATTAGCTCATGCCCAAAGTCAGTTCTCAGAGACCCTGACTGAACATGTTTGCCTGACGTCATAAATGGTCATCTTATGGATTAAACACGTGTTTTACCACCAGTGGTAACTTGACTGGTCACAGAGAACCCACACTGATTTTGCTGCTTCCTTTAATCGGTCCTTTTGTGCTTCAAATAGGCATCTCTTTAAATGTTAAGCACAGAAGTTGAAGCACATTAGCAAAATCAGGCACTTGAAAAAAACATTAAATTAAATGGCAAGGACTGCTGTGGAGAGTAACAGAGACCACAGAAGAATAAATCTCCTCCCTTAAAAACACAATGAATAGATACATACTTTATCTTCTTGAAAGTACTGGTTTTCTCCTCTAATAGCACACAGCCACTAGATGCAGAAACACTGAGGGGGTGCCAAAATACACTCAGCAAGAAAGCTGGGAATGCCCTACTACTGTGACAACCCATGAAAAAGGGAAGGATCAGCCTGTACTTGCAAAGGCTTTGAGCTCCTAAAGCAAGGTACCACTAAAACCACTCAGGTAACAAATCAAATCCAACAAGTTTCTTTTAACTGCTTCTGTGCAGGGCTGGAGAAGGCACAGTCATTCAGCACATATATGCTCATTACAAAGTTAGTACGTTTACTGGGTTTTTAACATCTTACTCTACTTTTACCAAGATTTTCTGTAAGACATTCACCCCAGTGTATAAAAAAAAGATTGTGTACACAGACAACACCATTTTCACACAAACTCTACAAACAGAACTTCATTCCACTATTGTTAATATGATGACAAAGTTCTATCTGAACTAAACACTAGCTTTACCTTTCTCCTTCACAATCCTAAAATTATTTATCCATGCTTAAAAGTTAAAATTGGAAAGCTAGCATATTTGTAACTTAATAATGAAATTAACTTTTTCTTCACCCATTATTTCCACAGCTCATACCTTAATTTTTTTAAAGCAGAAGTATTTCCTGCAAATTCAAAGTTACCTTCTTTAGACTTTGCAGCGTTAGAACAGAGTAATCCAAAACCCATTGAGTGACTTCTGCAGTGAAGATGAAATTCATTATGTGCTAAATGGAATTTCAGTACAATCCATATATAATAAAGCTACAAGGCAAGTAGGTTTCTGAAGAAGACATTAATCTAAGCCTGTCACCCATAAAAACCCAGCACTCAAGACTACATATGCAGACTGTACCCCACCCCCCCCCCAAAAAAAAAAAGAAAAAAAAGAAAAAAAAGCACAGGTGTCCTCCCCAAAACACCAACCCTCTGAAATTGAAAATGTTTATAACTGTAACATCAGATTCTGAAGTTCTTCAAAGCAAACAGAATAAAACAAAGAAAAGCAATTACTGTTTTTTCAGTTAACAGCTCTTTGTTAGTAACAACAGAATCCAGCTACAGCTGCAAAACTGAAGTTCTGATGGGAACAGTGTTTAAGAGCCTTCTGCTCTCAGCAATGCTCATCCAGCTGATCTCAAGCGTTCAGAATCCAGCCTTAACTGTGGACTGCTTTGCAACCGAGGGGTTGGGGGGAGGGCAGGGAAGTATTTTTTGGTTGGTTGGTTGGTTGGTTAGTTGTTTCTTGTGAAATTACGTCTTGTTGTAGAAGTATCAGAAGAATGCCAAACATTTTAAGACGTTAAAATAATGAAGTAATAAATATTAACCCCAAAAGAATCAAAAGGCATTTCAGTACAAGCCAACAAGTTAAAGCTCTGGCGTTTCCTTAGTACTCTTCTCTAGCTGCAAAATTTCAATATGCACATGTAAATGCAAGACTCAGAGACACTGGTTTAGCATTCCATATCCCCTAGCTCAGTGTCTTCTGGATTATAATCACCAATGGTACATGCTTCGTTAGGCTTTACTGTTTTGATATCATCCTATTTAGAGCCTGAAAACTAATCAATATCTCAGGTGAGAGCCTGAACACTAATCAGTATCTCAGGACATGCTCCTCCTCTCCATCTGTGCCTGTACTTCCCTGCTATTACTTGGAGCAGTTTATTACAGTTTGATGCACGACAAAGCAGTTCCACAGCTGAGACACCATGCTACTTCATTAGGAATACAAATAGCTCTTTTCCCCATGCAATATGAACTAAATAAACACACACACAAAATGCCTGCTTTTGCTGGCATAAGGAGTAAGAAGTATAAAGATCTTCTCTTCCTTAACAGCTCTGGAGCTGGAGAAACAGAAATCTTATAAACAAACTGCTGCATGTGCCAGGCAAAGAAATGACTGACCAAGCTTCAGCTCTGCAAACAAAGGGATTCTAATTTTCAAAGATAAAATTTATACTCAGTAGCCGCTGCAAAACTGCAAACTTCAGCCCCATTTCATTGAAAATAAGCTAGTTTTTAAAAAGCTTATGCTAGTGATAGGTTACAGATCACAGGGAAGTCTACTTCTAGTACACAAGAAAGGAGCTGATTTTACAGTGCTGGCTTCTATCTCTTCAGCTCTTTATACAGATGTCTGGGCATTTCTTGCTTACTTATTGTTTAACCCGCTGTAAAAGACCTTGTGACATGCAGAAGTCAGCCTCCAAACTCCACTGAGGCTGCAAGAAAGGCAAAAAAATTGTTGGCCACAAGGATGAGCGAAGGGAAGTCCAAGGAAGCAGGGCAAGAAGGAACAGGAAAACCAAGCAACTGGCCCGTATGAAACAAAAAAACCCTCTATGAATAAACCCAGAAGCAAGACAAACAGGATGCATAGCGTGGGGCAAGATGAAGTTTAGTGTAAAAGCAGCTGTAACTTTTTTCTCTGTATTTTAATTTGTGACATTAAAAAAGATGCAATTACCTAAACATTAGGGCTCTAAACAACAACAAACCCCCAGCTGCTATACTTTTGACAAGGACAGTGAGTCCATACATCAGACCAAGTTGGCTCTAAGACTATGATGGCACATACTATAAAGACATCCAAATCTGACTGGACAAGTCTTCTCCTGCATCAGCCACTGCCATAAAACAGATTATAAGTGAGATTGAGTAACTACAGAAAGCAAGAAAGGCATTCCATTTACACGACTCATTACCCAGGCTATCTAATGAAGTAAAGCCATGTAAAAGATCATTTCTTAAATATTCTTTCCCTCCTTTCTCACACATACAGAGAAATACGTGTCTAGGGACCGTGCTTTGCGCACCAATACACCACATACAGAGATTTAAAGTAAGAATTTGTAACACCGTGTCCTCTGATAAAGGCCAGTTCTGCCTTGAAGGCACAACTCCCTCCTGAAGCAAAGTATCAGCAACCTTCAACAATGAACCCACCATCTCCTGAAGGACTTTCAACCACCACCCAGGCCCCGGGCTTTATTTCCATCTCCTCATGAAATCCAGCGTCCCTACTCAGACACATCCTAGAGTTTTCAACACTGTACTTCAAGCAACACTCTGAAACACCTACTTAGAAGAACACAGACTACAAATCTGGGACAAAACTAAGGGAATGTGGATTAGTCGATCAGAAAGGGGTAGCTTGTGTCATGGCAACATCTCTCAATCGTCTGTATGAAACTCTAGAACAGCAACTTTAACATTCCCCGAGTAAGATCTTTAAATTATAAATACACAGAGAGTTTACACTGCAGAAAAAACATCACAGTACAGATCAGCAAGTGTGCTCGGAGGAGACAGTGCACACTTTACGTGAACACTGTAAGTTTTCAGATATCAGAATCAATTCCATGAAGACTGTAAACAAACGGAAAGAGAAGCAGTCTTAGCACACTGGTTGGAAAGTACACATTTTCTAAGTTTATATTTCAGAACCACAACTGTCAAAATAATCATTGGGGGGGGGGGGGGGGGACGTGGGGGGCGGGAAGTGTTCAGGGAGCTGTTTAGATAAGAAATATCACAATCCTTAAACTTTATTTTTAAAGTGACTGCCAGCTGTTACAGATTTTCAGACCCTTTCTGGCTCCAAAGAGATGGCAGTGGGGATTCAAGTTTACTTCGCCTTTTTGTGGGGTCATATGCTTAGGTTACAGGTTAAATGGCCAGTTGAAGAAATTCCCTTGAATCAGGGGCATGGGGAAGCCGAGATTAAATGATTTACTAAGAAGGGGTTGTTAGAAGCAATGCATACCGCTTGCCCGACACTTATTGTGCCTACCAAAGCAGGATAAGAAGATAGGAGACTATTGATAAAGGGAAGGAATCTTGACCAAAGATCCTGTTTTTAACCTAAAACTAACTCAAACCAGTCTCGAAGTTTGGACTTAGCCCAGGGGCATAAAGAGCATGCACAGGGAGGAAAGGTGAAAAGTTCAGCATGAAGAAGACCCTCTACTTCATCTGAGGAAGACTCTTACTTCATCTCGGAGACCCCTGCCCACGACCACCAGACAACACTGTGCAAGCACAACGCGGATGTAAATGACTTTTGGGCTCATTGTAATACGAGGCGAGGCTGGGCGGGGCTAGGCAATGAATATGTATCGGCGTATTGGGAATCTCAATGAATATGGGACTCGTAACCCGATATGTACCAAGCTGAATGCAGCTGTGGGCACGCATGACTTTGGAGGAATTATCCCCCATGCGTCCCAGCGCTGGAATAAACGTGCCTACTTTACTACTTATTCCAGTAGTGGAGTCTTTCCCGCTCATCACCCAGTTCTCTAGAGGCACTTACTAATTGCATGCAATAGCGTAAGTTTCATTTTGAAAACGCAAGTTTCCAGCACCTCTGGCAAATCCCACCTCTTGAAGTTCGGTATTTTTTAAATGATGGCGTGAGAACTCAGAAATACCACTGCCACAAAACCAACTCCTGACCAAAACACATCAAACTTCCACTGTGGCTTATTTCCAACTATCTCCTGCCAATGTACATGCTCACCCTTCCACACCAAAATACCAGCCTGGGTGACACTCCTCAAACTCTCTGAGGACCAGCAGAGGAATTTAAACGAAACTGTGTACCGTACTGACAACCAAAATCATAGGATCCGGGAGAACAGTACGAGTTTTCTCCTAGATTACCTACGACCGGCTTTTTGTGTGTTTACTTGCAAAAACCACCTGCCCGGGGCAGGAGGTGATAAAAACCAGGTTTGGAGGCGTCACCTTTCAGCCCCGGCGGACGTGGAAGTGCTGCGGGCAGCGTTCGCCCGCTGTCCCGGGAAGCTCTCGGTGCCGAGGCCCCGCCGGAGCCCCCGGTGCCGGCGGGAGCGGGGCGGGAGCCGCGGAGCACCCGGCGGGGCTGCGCTCCCGCAACTGCTCCAAGTCGCCCACAAGTTGAGCGCCGGGGCACGCGGGGCGGGGGGGGAAGGACGGGACGGCTCCGTAGCAGCAAAGAGCCGCCTCCCGCTGTCGCTACCTGCTGACGAAGCCATCCCCATCGCCGTCGCAGGTCTGCAAGAGCCGCCTCATCCTCTCCTCCTCGCCCGTGCTGGAGGTATCGGTGCTGCTGCTGCCGGCGCTGCTCGCCTCCGCTACAGCGGCTGCCGCCATCACGCGCCCCGCTCCGGAGGAGGAGGAGGAGGAGGAGGAGGAGGAGAAGGAGAAGGAGAAGGAGAAGGAGAAGGAGGTGGGGAAGGAAGAGGAGGCGAGGCTGCCTCGGGCGCCCGGGATTCCCAGTCCCGCCGCGCCTGCAAAGTGCGAGCGGCAGCACAAAGCGGGGTGGGGGCCCCGCCGGCCCCGCACCCACCGCCCGCGGAGGTAGACCCGGGCCGGGATCCCGCCGGGGCTCGGAGCGGAGACAGGGCAGATGAGGCTCGGAGCTCCCCGCCTGCGCACGGCATCGTCCTGCTTTCCTGCCGCCGCTGCCCGGCGCCGGGATCACGGCGGGACCCACCGGGAGCGAGCGGGCGGTGCCGCCAGCCCCGAGCCAGCCGCCCTCGCTGCCGGGGGACGCGTCCGGCCGCCGAGTGCGGGCCCCCCAAACCCGCCCCGAGGCTCGCTTGCTCCCCTCGGGCTGGGCAGGGCCGGCTCCCGGCTCCGGAGGTGCTGCTTTGGCTGCGGCTTTGGCTGGTCTGCGGAAGCCAAGCCCAGACAAACCAACGAACACCAGCGTTTTCTGTAGCCCTGCGTTTGCACTGGAGGCTGTTTGGTGGGGTATGGTCAGGTAATGCAGGTAAAAGCATTCTGAGGTGCCCCTCTTGCCTCATCCACTTCCTTCCCACTGATCAAATTTTACCTGCGAGGTCAACAATTCGTTTTTCTGTCCCTGAACGCGTTTGTGGCCTATACCCTTCCATGCCTGTTGGGTCTCCTTTTCATTTAAAGAAAAGTAATTTTCTTTGCGGGTTCCATGAGGCCAGACGAAAAAAAAAAAAAAAAATCTTGCCTCTATAGTATGGCTTCTTAATTTCCTTCAGTATCTTTGCCACCCTTCTCAATACCTAGTTAAGTTCTAGGCACTGCTTTTTATCCTTATTTCTGTGAAAAGAACTGATACACCACCAGCACTGTGGTGTTTTATCTCTACTGGAAATAGGTATTCTGAAAGGGTCTAGAACAGCATTTCTGTTTACATTAGCATTACTGTCGCAATGACCGCCACTGACCACTGCCCAGGCTAGGCTCCTGCGGTGTGCGACAGGAGTAGGGAGCAGCTGGAGGCTCCTGGCTTTAAAGCTGCTCCTCAGGAGTTCAGCTCTGCCCAGGGGAGCTGAAGCTCCAGGCACAGTGGCTGTCAGCAGTCCTGACGAGGGAAAGGATAAAAAGTAGCAAGGAGGCTTGCCACACAGGATAATCCAAGTCGAATTGGAAGCAACTCCCAGGAGACCAGCCTCCAGCAGCTCCAGGGAACCTCTTATAAACGGGAGGTGTTACAATGGGGATGGCTTAACTGGGGACCAATAGAAATCTCTAAGGGAGGGCTATGGACGAGGATAGACATTTCCTTGGGCCAATAGCCTCAAGCGGAGGAGGGAAAGGGATTACATGCCCCAATGGGGCATCGAGGTTTAGGGGATTTCCAAGGGGGGAGGTATCTAGAGGGGTAGGGTCTCGGGGGATTGATGGGGACCATATAAGGGTAAATTGGGAGGTTTCAGATGATGGACACTGGACCTTCGGGAACAACAGGAGGGGTTTGGGTGATTGATAGGGAAAGAGCTAGAACAAGGGGAGGAGAACAACCACGTAGGGAGCACCGGGGGAGCGGCTTGGGTCTGGGGCAAACCAACTGGGAATAGGAGTGGGGAAGGTAGGGATGAACCATTGGGGTACAGAAAACTTATATAAAAATACAATAAAGGTATCGCATCACCACACATTACGTTTCTTACTCCATCACTCTGTGATTAATGTGGGACAACTAATTTTTTTTCCTAACTCGTTTCTGTATTTGAAAAAAAAAAAGACCCTGTTATTAAGAACATGCATTTCTTTCACAGTATCGGGTATTATCTTTCTGCTATTAATTAAGTCTTTGAAGACATCCAGTTCATGCCACAAAACATCTTCCTTGTTGCTGACAGGGATTAATGAATATATAAATTCAGCAAAGTTATCACACTTGTTGCACAGGCCCTTTCAAGTACGCTAACTGATGGCAACAGTTCTAATTGTTAATATTTATTGTACCTTGATTAAGTAAGTCATTACAAGGTAAAGAGTCCCTCTGGCATTTTATTAACTAGAGCTGCTTGCAAGTGCAAGCACGCATACACTCACTCTCGGATTCTCTCAGTGTCTGCAGATTTCCAAATTAGGTTGCTCACATTAGTTCTTGCTGGATGACCAGGGCACTGTGGTATGGAGCTAATATAAACAAAATGGCCGAATCAAAATTAATAAAGAAATGACATTTATTATGCGACCGAAATATCGGTTTCAAACGCCACGATCGAGAAAAACAGCATCGAGCCCGGGGTCGGAGCTGGGTGAACACTCATAGATCTGATCTCTATCGCACCAGACCTCCCAAGTTCGCGAATGCTGCTTTGGCTGGTCCCTTCTTATACAGTTTTTGGGCAGAGTCCGAATTAATTCTATTCTTCTCATATTCATGAAGTTTTCTTGTCCCGGAGTTGGGCTGCACAAAGCCTTTCCTGGGTCTGATGAATTGTCCATCCTGGGTGATGAGTGGGCCATTTCTGCTGATGGATGGGCCATCTCTGGTTCCCGGAACAGTTATTTTTAGTTCCCAGAATGTCCAGATTCCTTATCAGATGCGATGTACATATCAGAGTGTGGTGATCAAGTCGTCATGGTGCAAATGTCCCGGTGATAAGATCCAACCCCACTGTCATAGGTTAGCAAGCATAGTCCCGGAAGGGACGTCCTTGCTAAGGGGTGCTTACAGTTTCCTCTGGGAACTGATAGAACCTATCAGCTGGCCAGTTTGAATATGGACAATTCTCTAAGCCACTTAAAGTTGTGATCACCTCTGTGATCCACATTTAAGAACAGGCAAACTCCTCCTCCGAGCTCTCTCTCGTTTCCGGCGCTGGGACAGGTGGCTGCGGGCCCCGAGTGGGGGCCAGCGGGCCCGGCCCGGCCCTGCTTGGGCCAGGCCGGGCCGGGCCACGGCCATCCTGGAGCCATGGACCTGTTCCAGCCGTGGAACCCCCCCCCACTGCCTTGCCGTGGGCAGCCGAAGCGGCTCGGCTCTCCCCCCTCTCCACTGCGATAAGAAAAATTCAACATTCCAGCTGCAAAGCTGCAAGGCCGAGGTGAGATTAACCCTTTTATTGCTGTGAAGAGCTGAAAACCTGAGGGAAGAGAGAGAGAAGATGCTTAAAGCTGAAATTCTGTTGTGAAGCTATGATATATCAGAGTATCCCGTTGTAATTTCATGAAGATATGGGGGGTGGAGTGTTCAACTCGTGAGCAAAAGCACCTGCGCTGAGATAGGCAGATGCTGACGCAGCTGTAATTTCATGAGGAGTTTGGACAGGGAGAAATGAACCAGATGAGGACTTTTGCTCCAAATGGGAAAGGAGAAAACCTCAGTCCCTAGAGATGAACCTGATGAGGACTTTTGCTCCAAACGGGAAAGGAGAAAACCTCAGTCCCTAGAGATGCTCCCAGAGATAGTCCTAACGATGAAGATGATGAAGACCCTTTGCTCCCAGGGAAGGAGAAGGGCCTCTGTTTTTGTTTCTGAACGGCTCAACCTTAAAACTGTACCCCAAAAAACTTCCAAGAGTGGACCCTCGAAAGCAGTTGTGGGAAAAGCTGCAAGTCGGGGGAAAGGACTCACACGCAGGCAGAGAGACTCCTCTTCCTAAATGGACTGAACAATATTTGGAAGTGGGCGGCTGTCTCGTTGTGATAATGTTTTCATAGCACGAGCAAGAAGAGACTTCTCTTTCTAAATGGACTGAACAAGGTTATTATGGAAGTGGTAAACAGACTGAACATCTTAAGGGTTGTCTTTTTACATTGTCAGTGGGAGAAGGGAGGAAGGTGGGGGGAGGAGGAGAGTTCTGAAGGTGGTATAATTTTTTTTTTTCCCTCTTTTAGGTTTGTTAATAAACTTCTTTATATTCTTTCAAGTTTGGTGCCTGCTTTGCATTTCTCCTAATTCTTATCTCACAGCAGATAAACAGTAATGAGTACTTTGGACCAAACCACTACACTAAATTGGTGTTTCCGCCCGGTTTCACAAACCCAACCCGCGACACCCACCTAGGTGGAATCCTCACTTACTGTGAAAGAAATACTTTTAGTGTTGTGAAATTTTTCTCTCAGCCAGGCTGGTGCAGGGATTTAGAAACTCGGTCTCTGTAGGGTCTAATCACATTTCAGTTTTATATATATAATAGCACGAATTACAGATTTTATTTATAACAGAGCCAACACACTTCCACACTCTTTCAAGGCACCGAAACCAGAGGATACTGCAACTACCCTTTCAGATGTTCCATCTTCTGACCTATAGTGGTCTGACTCTTAGCGCACGCTTTTTCTCAGTCCCAGGTAGGATGTTGCTGATGTGTGATACCAGCTGATTACTGCAGCTACTGGAGAAGATGTGAAGTCACAACACCACTTTGCTCAGCCAGACCCCATAGACGAGCTGTTCAATACCACAGACAAGAATCCGTGCACACATTCTGCAAACACAGTAACTGCTTCTTACTAAGAATGAAAATTCTTAACCACAGGGAGCTGGACGCAATGTATCCGTCTGCGTCCCTGTCATCTGGTGATATTCTTTGATTCTGTGATTCTTTACAGAGTCCTGAAACAGTGTTTCCTGACAAGGCCACCAATATCAATGGAGCAAGATCGGGTCCAAGATACAGCAATGAGAATCTCCAAGAACAACCTCTCTCCATCCTGACGCTATCTGCTAAGCCTCACAGCTGGCCAGTTCTCACCTTTTTTTAAACTAGTCTCCCACTTCTCCTCTAATCTAGATAACACTTCATCTTTTGTTCTCATCTTAGCCACATGCCTCACACAGTACCTTTCTCTGTGAATGAGGAATTCACCCATTCCTTATCTTCTCCCTGCTCACTGTGAATAATTTCTGAGTTGGTTGAATTGAATTTTTCCTGCTATCTTTTTCGTTTCTGGGGATCAGCTGTAGTTAATTTTTTTGCATTTGCACCAGTCCCAGGCAAACCTGGTGCAGTGGGTTCTGACTTCCCCTGATAACAAATCCCCCATACCAGTTCCTCCTTGCTGATAGGAACAGCTGATATCCTAGCTGTGGTAGGGCATGCGAGACTGTAAAACCAGCTGAGCTTGCTGGCTTGTACCGTGATGCCCATCTAGTTTTTTAAAAAGATGCATCACATCAGTTGGAGAGCAATGCCCTAAGCTGCAGTTCGCCACATTCCTGTGCCTGCTGTGATTTATGTGGCAGTTCACTCCTACAGCCAAGAATGTGAACTTCAGATGGCAAAACCCCCACATTTAAAACACAGACTGTGCTGTGCAGCAGAAAGTACAATTCTTCTTGAAGTGTCCCTGCTGTGAGCGGTGTGTGGTGCCTAGGAAGTTATGAAGAGAGAACAAGGAAGGAGGGCAAGGAGTGAGACTTCCAAACTGCTGTGAGTAGCAAAATAGGCTTGATATTTCTCAAAAGAAATTTTTGAAAAGTTTGTGTGTTTTCTATTTTAAGACTGTGGATTTTAACAGTCAATCCATTGGGTATTTGTTTGTTTGTCTTTTCATAGAAGTTAAATGGATCTGTAATTTTTCAATATTAATCTATATTCTACAATATAAATTTTCCATAATGCCCTGATTTCCAAATGCAAATAAACACATACCAGACAGTCGATGCAAACGGTAATAACAATGCTGGAGCACTACTAGCTGCACTTTTTCTCCAACATTTAGAGACCCAAAATCTGACATCTCTGAAAGATGGGCAGGAGGCACCTGATTTCTAGAGATGCTGGACTTCTCTGACTTTCCACCAAATCAACAGGACACTTAAGTTCATGTGATCTCCAAAAGTCAAGTCTGCCTCAAATTAGGTGTTGAACAATAGAAGAAGAAAAGCACTGTAAACCTCTCGAAATTTAACTATAAATGCTTTTGCAGTAGAAAACAGCTTAAGTCACTCTGCATAAAAAGCTGCCAAATGACCAAAATCAATCGACCAAAAAAAGAGAAAAATTTCCTTCTAGATAGCATTCAGCCATAGCACTTTTCAATTAACCTCTTTCAAAACCAACCCACCAACAAAACAAACAGTATCTTAATTTGCAAGCAGGAAGTTTTAATTTAGTAATATTCCTTTGAGCGAGGTAGCCAGGGTGTGCAATACAGGAGACTTTCTCACTTATCAGGAGTCCAATTGCCCAGAATACCATTCCTTTCAACTTCCTAGATACTGCATCAGCCCTTTTCACACACTTGCTAAAAAGTTCCCTGTTGCTCCATGAGGTTCTTGGTGAACAGACACTGTTATCTGAGTGACACTGTCACCCAACACAGACGGGTTCTCTTAGGGATATTGGCAGAGTGACGATGGCACTAAACCAGAGGTACAACTAAAGCTTTGCTTTCCTAACAGGATGTTATGATTGACATAGAAGAGAATTTATTATTAGAATGGCACGGGATTTCTACGGGCAGAGTCAGCCTAGTACAGTCTGTAAGTAGCACGGTAGGGAATTTATAAGACAATTTAACTTCTAATTTCTAATCACTTGGACCCTCTGCAGATCAGGTCAGATCCCAATCCATGGTTACGGGGGCTGCCTGGGAAGGCACGGCAGGGCCTGGCAGCCAGGACCCACCCAGCCATCCCAGCCAGGTCAGCCCAGGGTATCAGACACCTCCCTGGGGACAACAAAGGCCAGCCTGGGACATGGGACCAGGGTGGAGCTGGCTTGGCCACTAGGTACTCTCACATCACATGACTTTGCACATGTATACCAAGGTACTAAGATGCGGATGATATGCCCAGACCTAAATCTGTGCCTAGCCTATATAAACCATGCCTAGGCAATATAAGGGCTAAGTAAAAGTTATTTCCTTTTTTTTTTTTTTTTTTTAAATTAGGGAAGTGAAACTGAAAACCTACTTTATTTTCTATGATGTAACTTAGAAAATGCGTACTTCTGATGTTGCTGTAGGGCAGACAGGGGGATTAGCTAGTCTAATTGCTGCCACTGCTTAGGTATTGGACTGGAGACTTTGACGTACGTGACGATCAAAAGCAACGCCTGGTGGTATCAAAGGAGAGATTATCCTGTATTTCAGTCGGCTTCAGATGAAGACCATCTCTGTTTATTGATCTTCACGGTAACAAAATTTAAAGTAACAGACATCTAATGTCAGTTCAAATGAATGTTATTTAAATAACATCATTGCGTACAGCCAACTGCATCTGCTGCTAACAGAGCCATGGGTTAGCTAGGAAATTGCTAGTTAAATTCTCATCAAAATCTTGTGTCTGAAGTCACTGTCTTACCTCCTTCACATTACTTTGTTTAGATCCACTTCACATCACAGACCATCTAGAAGCTCCATCTAGAAATCTAAGTCTTGTGCAGCCTCTACCACGGAATTCTCAGCAAGTAGAGCTGTTTGAAAACTCTTAAAACAGTATATTCAAAAGAAAATAAGAAAATACTTTTTTTCCCTTTTTTGTCAGGCCAATTTTTCTGATTTTTCTCCTCCTGCTCCAAGAGTGATCTGCGAAACTGAGATATTTTAGCTAGGATTGAAAATATTTTAGATAGAATATTAATTTCTAAATAGACTATTGGTGCCTCTTTTGAGAAGCTTCCTACTCATTCTTCATCTTCATAAATGCTCAACCTCCTTGTAAAACTGTCCTAAAAAGTGCGACCTTTTTGTGATGATGAATATAAATGAGAACAGGTTTGCCCCTTTTTCCAAAAATATCCTAAACTGCCCTCCTATTCAAACAGGTTGCTACTCCTGGATCTTACATACGGATCCACAATTCGGATACAGAAAGTAAGAAGTTCATTTTCCTTCATTAATTTCTTCTATATAGGTGTAAATAAAGATACTGAATATTTTCACTATCTGTTATTGAGTCTATCATTTGAAGGTGTATCTCTGTTAACAAAATACTACTTTGATCGAAAAAAGTGGGGGCACTTGTAAAGATAACTGGTCTTTTTGTAGACTGTGACCATGAGGTAACCTCAGTAACCTTTTTCTGATGACTGCAATAGTTAAATGTGTTCTGTGCTCCAGAAAATTTCTGCAACATAGGTATTATCTTAGTCAAAATATTTCAGTGAAACGGTATTCTAACAGGAAATTACATTCTGGATAAATAAATCTCCCTGGGAAGCACATCAGTTCCACGCAGTTCCAGTTTCAGCAGAGACAAGCACATGAATCACAGGTATGAAATCCTTCTGCCTTCAGTCTACCCCTCAGGCTCACAAGACACGGGATCCCTGCAGTTTTCATGCTGCCTTTGTAACATGTTCTAGACACAGGAAGATCTGTTAGCACAGGATCATTGCACTCTCCCTCCTGGCCTCTGTCATTTGCTCACCCTGGAAACTACAGTTTCTCAATTTAGGAGTGAGGAGTAGTGGAGACAACTGTGGGAAGAACTGGGGTATATTTGACCCTGTTGGGAATCATGCTCTTTCCAGCCTTCATTCTGGAGACATTGCTGAACTCTGTGCATGCCTTGAGCTGCACTGAAGGCTTGCAGTTTTCCCCTGGAAGTTCAACAGCCCAAGCTCTGGACTGCTGCAAGTGAGGACCTGAGAGAGGTTGTTTTACAGGGACAGAACTGATCGAAAGGCTTTTTTTCCTTGATGTCTCAAAAAGAAATTAAAATGGCAGTGAATAAGGGAAGTGGAAAGACAGATAAATAAGAAATGATCTGTCAGTAGATGATAGGAGAGGTTACAGAAATGGGGCAGAGGCAATCACCCCCATAGAGCCCACATCAGCAGCCAAAGTTCTGGGGAACTACCAGTGTATACAGTAGTGTGCAGTAAAGCAAGAGATGCCCATTTTCACTGCAGTTAATTTATTAAACAAGTATTGCTCCTTATAATTTGACATTAGTCTTACTTCCCTAAGTGTGTGTAAATACATAACTTATTTGATGGGATCACTAATAATCATAGCAGCCAACAGCTATCTGGTTACAAATTTACTATGATGCTTAAAAACCCCACATACTGCAATACCTTTTACTTTTTGTAGTCAAGGAACTGAAAAGAGAAATAAATCTTGTGCTCTTTTATTAACTTGACCTTAAAGAATAGTATTAGCTCACCAATAATCCTTGCATCATATTGCAAGAGCTAACAAGCCTTACAACACTTAAAATCTGTAAAATATCCCAAACAAACAAAACCCCAAAAGACAAACTATTTTGCAGTCAAATCTGACACTATCTAACACAGTATGTAATAGATAATATTATTTCATAAACTTCCTTTGCAGTTCTTTTTCTCTTCGATCTGACATCTTTTGTGGAATATAGGAGTGTTTGCGAGAGAGAAAATATTCTGCAAACTAAAAAGTCAGCAAAACCTGCTACATAATAGAAGTGCCTCCAGGGAGGGTAAAATAAGGATGCCTAATTGTATTTAAACACGCAGATGTATTTTTGCATAAAACTGTGCTGCCTCTTAATTCTTCTTATAAAAAAAATACATGGGCATTTAGCTATATGTTAATAGAAGGAAAATTTGTTTTGAGTAAACATCAGAAGGTATTTCTGAGGCCAATCACGAAAACTGAATTTTTAAAGACTTACAGCTTGTTAATTCTAATAAGAAAATCCACAGCTAGTCATTTTTATTAAGAGAATATGTATAAAGAGTCTATATAAACCTCCATGTCTAAGAGCTTGGGCAAGCACAATTCTGTCTTTGCTCATGTTTTTTCATATGCTGAGTGCAGACTGCAGTTCAGTCTTTAGCAGGGCTGCAGCAGGCAATGCATGGGTGACTACATTCTCCCATTTTTTCACCCTCTGATAGCATCAGGGAGTCAAAAAAGCAGTGAGAGAAGCAAGGCGTGTATGAAGAACTTTGTTATGCAGGATGCGCTCAGGCTTCACCCCACTCTTAGCTGTATAAATGAGAGCTAACCCAACAGACAGTTACCTCTGTGCCCTGCTGTCTTTACAGGATTGCAAATTGAGAGCAGAATTGGGCTTGAGGAGTCATTTTTCAGGATCATGGGGGTTTCTTCTGTAGGAAGGCAAGATGATGCTGTTAAGAGGCAGAAACTGGTAACAGGTCTGGGTTCATAATTAAAGATTTCTGATGTGACTCTTTCAAATGAGTTATGAGCTCTCCTTCATTACTCTTGATACCAAAGATGGTAAGAGGAATCCTCATCTTAGTCAGCTGTTCAATTTTCCGTAGTAACTGTGATGTGCTCTGAGGTGACAGTCCTGAATGTCACAGGAGCAGCTATGAGGAGCTAGCATTATGTACTTTGGTTGAAGATGCATTGGCAGACACCTGAACTGAAAAACTGAAAAAAAATTTAAAATAACCTTATAATAGATCGATTGTTCAGCTCCAGTGCGACCTCTCAGTGCAGAATTATGCTGAAGTGACCCTTGTACACAGCTTTGGTAGAGGTCTCTTAAGAGCTATTTTTCAGCCAGCTACATCAGACAGTGGGTGTTTATTTTCTATTTATTTAATTCTCCAGTTCACAACTGAAGAGTAGTTTGTTCTTCTTCAAAGTACTCTCCCTCTGACTTAGATGTTTCTAAAGCAGCAGCCTTCAATACCGAGCCCTGTGTCATGCCCAAGAGGTTTGGGCTTCGTTTCTATCTCCTGTCCTCAGCGTGGAGTCAAAGGACAGCAAGAGAAGACGATCCAAAATCGAGGGCGAGTGGCACTGTACAGCCGTGAGGAGGCTGAGGGCCGAGATGACCCTCGCCACACCTACGTTTAATGCCATTCAATTAGATCACGTAATTTATGACCAGACAGGGTACCAGTGCCACTTTTTGGTCACGGCATGCACAGGCCTCGGCACACGGGCAGGCTTCAACACCGAACGGGGGAAAGACCCGATTTCCTTCCGTTCGGGGCCCATTCCGGCTGTGGATGACCCCACGCACGCCCGGCCCCGCCCTGCCGCCGGCGTCGCCCCCCGGGCCCGGGAGCAGCGCCCGCCGATCCGTGCCGGTGTCGCGGCGCTGTCGGGGCCGTGTGGCGGCGCTGTCGGGGCCATGTCGCGACACAGGCGGGTCGCGCGGCGGCAGCCCGGCGGGGCCGCGGGGGGCTCGGCTGCCGCCGCCGCGGTGCGCGCCCGGGCCGAGGCCCTCAGGGAGCTCGGCGTGGACGAGGAGGTGGAGATGGCGGTGCAGCTCGCCCTGGAGCGGTTCCGGAGCGGGGACGAGGCGGGTGCGCGGCGCGGCGCGGCCCGGCCCGGCCCGGGGCGACCCTGCGGGTGTCGGGAGGGCGCTGGCAGCGGGTCAGGGAGGGGATCCTGCCCCTGTGCCCGGCCCTAGTGAGGCACAGCTGGGGTGCTGTGTCCAGCTCTGGGCTCCTCAGCACAGAGACAGGGAGCTACTGGTCAGGGTTCGGCAAAGGCCACAGGCGAGATGAGATGAGATGAGATGAGATGAGATGAGATGAGATGAGATGAGATGAGATGAGATGAGATGAGATGAGATGATGAGAGGTCTGGAGCATCTCTTCTGTGAGGAGAGATGTGGGACCTGGACCTGTTTAGCCTAGAGGAGACTGAGTATAAATACGTATAAATATACGTATTTATGCGAATGCTTATAAATATCTCCAAGATGAGTCCCAGGAGTGTGGTGCCGGAGTTTTTGGTGACAGAACAAGGAGCAGTGGCCATAAACTAAAACCCAAGAAGTTGCACCTCAACATGAGGAAGACCTTTTATCCATGAGGGTGGCAGAGCATTGGAACAGCTGCCCAGGGAGGACGTGGAGTCTCCCCCTCTGGAGACATCCCAAACCCACCTGGGCATGCTCCTGTGTCACCTGCTCCAGGTGACTCTGCCTTGGCAGGGGGTTGCTCTGGGTGATCTCCAGAGGTCCCTTCCAATCCTAACAATTCTTTGATTTTGTAACACCAAGATAACATGTCAAGAATGCCTGTTACATTGTTACTGGTTTTTTACTATTATTTATCATTCTAGAGATGGAATTTCCTTCTAGTTTCACTAGTACTGAAAGAGCGTTTGTTCACCGGCTCTGTCAGTCTCTTGGACTGGTGTCTAAAAGCAAAGGGTAAGTTGGGGTACAATTTTCATTTTTTGGGTGCAGATGAATGGAATTTCATGACTAATGATAACGTGATTGATATTTCCAACATAGCCGACTCTGCTGCAAGGAATGGTATTAGAGAAAAAAGTGTAAAAGTAGGCATAGAAATAAGTGTCTTTGTTGGTTCGGAAAAACTTGTGGCATGCTTTTTGAGATGGCTTGCTTTTATACTTCATGGGTTTCACATGTCCATAAAAGAGGCTTCTCACCATGATCTCTGCTTTTCTTTTAAAGGTTTTGCATAGAACCTCATACTTTGACAGATAAAAGTTAACCTAGAGTAGGTCACTTATTCCTAAGATATGTTTTCTTTTCCCCCCGACAGAAAAGGAGCAAATCGATACCTGACTGTAAGGAAGAAGGATGTCTCAGAACTGACACGTGCAGTCATGGCTTGCGACTTGGCTCTCCGTACGAAACACACCGTTCGGAGCCTCATTCAGAGCTTTCCCGTCACAAACAAGGAACGCACAGAACTCTTGCCAAGGACAGAGCGAGGAAGTGTGCGTGCTATTGAATCTGGTATGTTCAGCGTGTCTTCGGATTTGGACTTGTCCGTCAACACCACTTGAAAAAACAACGTACGACCCGAGTGCAAAACAAACCCCTTTCTGTTCTGTCCCCTTGCCTGCCCTACCATGCACCTTTAAACAAACACATGAATTTTCTTTACTTTCAAGGTCTTTTATAACCGGTGTTGTGAGGAACTTGGGCAGTCATATCACGCACATTGCGATGTCTACCTTGTGCTGAGTTAATTTAGGACCTTTGAGCCAGTTCCAGCCAAATCTTTTCGGAAGCACATTTGTGAAATGTGGCTTCATACAAGTTCCGTGAGGTGGGATTGAAGAGTCAGGTCTTACCGTGATGCCGTGTGAGAACACCCTTACGAAAGAATGAGGTTGGCTGTGCTGCTTACAGAAATTCACGTACTTGACAAAGCAAGAAATTTAGTTTTTGTTTCTTGATCTCTACCAAATAGACGTGATCCTTAAGATACTACTGTCCAGACTTCTTGATTTCTAGGATATGAAGGAGTTCACTGAAGACAAACATCTGATAAAATGTTGGGGGTTTTTTGAAAGCAACGCTTCTATCTAGATTACGGCTTTAACAGCTGTGAGTGGAAGAGTTATACTGTGTTTCTGTGTGCAGAGGTGGCTGTAGCGAAGACAAAACACTTGTACCAATATGCCTTGTTTAATTAAATATTTCTGATACGTGGTGTCTGTTCTTAAAGCGCTTCCTTTGCTGCTTTTTTCAATTGTTTCAGTTGTTTAATAGGATTGTTTAATGAACAGAGGGCAGCTGTAATAAAAGTACTGAAACACGATGTCTTAGAAATGTAAGGGGTAAGCTAATGAAGAGTCTAACATTTATCTTTCTCTGCTTTTCAAGCACGTGTTTTTAGTTCTAATCTTTTAGTCTGTGCTTGTCTTGGTACAACAGAGCTTGTAATTTAGCATGTGAATCTGTTAATCACGTTAAATATGTATAATTGAGTTTGCAGCAAGTTTTTCATTCTTCTGGAAGATAATGATCAAGGAATTACAGAGTAGCATTTACAGTGCTGGGTTTGAAGCAGCTCCCTCAGAAGATGTGCATGTTTTTTGGCTACTTAGGCACTGCTTTCTAACACACCACGCTGCTGTGTGGGTCCAGGACCCCCGATACAGCGCGCTTGGATTAATACGATTTGGGGCAAATGCATGGAATAGCTTAAAGGTTGAACTCTGTGAGCGTGTATTTCTAGGGAAACTGCAGGTGTGAAACGTGCACGCAGATACGAAGGCCACCAAAATACACCAGGCTGGTTTTCTCCGGTTTAGTTTCTCTTTCTCCTTTTGCTCTTTGTGGGCTTTTTTGGCATGGAGCAATGCTCTGGGAGAGTCTGGTTGTGTTTGAAATACCTATGAAAGTAATAACTGTTCTGAAAAATGCCTATTTCAAGCACCATAACAGGACGTGTTGCTATGGGTCTGACTTCTAAATGTGTGCTGGGTTTGTCACTTTACCCACAGGGGTGCATAAAAAGTCAGGAAGGTTAATTGTTGAGTATAATTTTTGAGCAGTGTTTTGGTGACCTTCCTCTGTGTCTGTAGAAATAAATTCTTAATTTCTCTTCACAGAAAACAAAGAATTGAACAAGACAAGCGGCCGACTTAATGACGGTATCCCCCAGGTCCCAGTGAAAAGAGGGGAATCAGAGTTCGATTCCTTCAGGCAATCACTACCAGTTCTTGAAAAACAGGAAGAAATTGTCCAAACGATAAAGGACAATAAAATTGTTTTGATTATAGGAGAGACGGGATCGGGAAAAACTACTCAAGTATGTTTCCTCAATGACATGAAAAAGATAACAGTATTTATACTAAACTAATGCCAATTTTGTAATATTTGTGGTAAGGGATATATCTATGCTATTTTAAGGCTTTTCTTTTCCTGTATGATTGAAAATCTTGTGTTCCAGTTCACTTTCTAGCTTTTGAAATACTAAGCCAGCAGATAGATAGGTACTAAAAGCATAAATGGTTCCTCACAGTTTTCTGATAGATATAATTTTTTCATTAAAATATTACAAAATATTGAAGGGAAAGTAGCTGTGATGTTTGTATAACCCTTTTTCTTCTAAAGCTGGTTCTGTTCTTAGTACCCAGAGTAATACATTTTTTGTGTTAAAATGAGAGATTATCTACAGGGCTTTTTTTCCTATAGAGCTCTCTGAAGCAGGAGAGAGACACTTCAACTTTAAAAAAAAAAACAAACCCTCAACAGGTTATACTTAGAAATTTCTTTTATGCCCGTTCAGGTATATTTGCAGTGATAATCCTATTGAAAAGTCTGTTGCAACGTATAATACTGAGATGCAGTTAAATTGTTTCCCTGTGCTAAGAAAGCTGTGACTTTCTCAAAAAGTAAATTTGAACCACTTCTTTCCAGATCCCTCAGTTTATCCTTGATGACTGCTACAAGAACGGAGCTCCCTGTCGTGTGTTTTGCACTCAGCCGAGACGTTTAGCAGCTGTTGCTGTGGCTGAAAGGGTGGCAGCAGAAAGGAGAGAGAAGATTGGCCAGACAATTGGTTACCAGCTCCGGTTGGAAAGCAGGTACTAATGGTGCTTCTAAGTGTCAGTTGATCTCGTGCTGGTATCGTGAATCTTGTGTACCTTTAAACTGCAGTCTATTTGGGATGCAGCCCCATAAATCGTAGGTGGGGTATGTTATTGCAGGGAAGGAAGACTTAGGAGTGAAAAGGACAGCTTTCTTCCTGTATTTTGCCGTTTCATGTAGTAGCTTGTCATACTGAACTGAATCTCAAGTGCTTTCTATTGGTTTCTTCTAGGGAGTGTGTGCATGTAAATCCTTGTCTGATTTTCAGATCAAGTCTACACTTTCCTCTCTTCTCTTTTTTTCCCCTCTCTACTTTTAACATGTGTGGATCCAAAAGTTCTGCAAGCTTTGAGGGTAGGTAGGAAGACCAGCATGCTGTAACAAACGTATATAGTGTGAGTTGGTATGGGTCATAAAAGAGAGAACAACAAAATTGGAAAGTGACTGATGAAGCTGAGCATTATTTACCAGTCCAGTTTGGGTTAAGTTTACTGTGCTTCAGCTTTTAAAACGTGAAGTGACGTCAAAGTAGAGCTTTCAATCACTTGATGAATTTGTCTGTGAAGCAGAGTGTGAATGGGTTTTTACATCTTTGCACTGTGTAGCCAGTGACATTTCAGGGAAGGGGCGACGGCTGGGATATGAGTAACCAGAAGGTGGCAAAAGGTTGTGTTGCTTGAATGAACGAAGATAGCTCACGGCTGAGGAAAACGAATGTGCTTGAACAACAAAGCCAAGACAAGAATTGGAATGTGCATGGGAAAGCTCACGAGGCTATTAAGGGATTAGAAGAGCTAGTGAAGATGTATCACAAATAAGCTGAATGATTAATGTCTGGAATACTGGATACTGTGCTGGCAGAAGAAGAGCAAAGTCAGATCAAAATGGAAGAAAATCCATCTTGAGAAGAATCAATGCATTTACTCTGGAGAAACACTAAAAGGGAGAGATGGCAATATTTCCAGGTGTGCACAGAAAAGATCTGGAGTGGAGGTGTTTAGGGGTGCTTATAGGAAGAAAGAAGTCTAATTTTTTAAGTTTTCTTAATGGTCTTCCAGAAGGAGCTGTGGAGGACAGTACAAAGGAACTTTTTGGTTCCTGTGGGATGGCAGCACCAGCGAAAGTAGTGACAATTGCTGTTTTTACTGGGGCAGCTAACTCTGCCCCAGGTGTAGAATAGTTACACTTCAGTATTTTGACTTCCTGAAAAACCAAAGGATCAGCTGATTGCTCTGTGATTTAGTCAGCTGTAGTGTATTAGGTTTGCGTGACAAGGCTTTGGGAGCTGTGGGGCGGCTTTCTGTGAGAAGATGCCAGAAGCCTTCCTCGTGTGTGACAGAGACAGTGCCAGCCAGGACGGACCTGCCTCTGGCCAAGGCTGAGCCCATCTGTAATGGTGGTAGTGCCTCTGGGACAGCAGGGAATGGGGGAGAAAAACCTGCACAACAGAGGCCGCAGTCCAAGGAGAGCAGCGAGCGCATGTGGGAGGAGCACCTCTGCAGATGGGAAGGTCAGTGCGGGAGGGGAGGAGGTGCTCCAGGTGCCAGAGCAGCCCGTGGTGCAGCCCATGGTGAGGCAGCTGTGCTCCTGCAGCCCACGGAGGCGCACGGTGCAGCGGGGATCCCCTTGCAGCCCGTGCAGGACTCCGTGTTGCAGCAGGTGGGTGCTTGAAAGAGGCTGTGATCCTCTGGGAAGCCTGTGTTGGAGCAGGCTCTTGGCAGGGCCTGTGGCCCTGTGGAGAGAGCCCCCAGTTCGCTGTCAGTATTGTGACCCTGTGGGGGTCCCACGCTGGAGCAGGCTGTTCCTGAGGGACTGCACCGTGTGCTGGAGCAGGTCCCTTTTATGAAGGCCTGCAGCCCCTGGGAAGGACTCATGCTGGAGAAGCTCACGGAGGACTGTTGCCCATGGGAGAGACCCATGTTCTCCTTATCCTGGTCCTGACCCTGTGAGTCTTCCATTGTATTTCCTCTCCCCTGCCCAGCTCAGGAGAGGAGGGATAGAGTGGCTTGGGTGGCACCTGGCATGCAGCCAGGCTCATCCCACCACGTGTAGGCAAATACAAAGGCTATATCCAAGCATATGCTGAGGAATTGGAACCTGGTTTTCCACACGGGATTTTCTAGTAAATTGAATGACATGGAGAATGACTGTTTCTCATGGTTCTGTTTAACTTTCTTACTTATTAAAATTTGAATCTGATGTTTTCAATTAATCCATTGTTCAAAGTTGGGAGCGCAAGCACTAAGAGTTGTTAGGAAATGTCTGGGAATAGGCATAGTTTGAAAACAAGTGGTATGCAGGAGTTCTTTGGTGAGAGAACTGTAATGCCTCTTCTGGTCAGCAGCTGCTTTAATTTTTGAGCCATGGAAAGCTGCTAGCAGCCTTTAAGTGGTGCAAAACCCCTGAGTCGTCTCTGTGCTCTGTTCCATAGGGTTTCTCCAAAGACACTGGTAACATTCTGCACTAACGACATGCTCCTTCGCACGCTGATGGCAGGAGACAGCACCCTCTCCACTGTGACCCATGTGATTGTGGTGAGCATCCTGTGGGCTTTCATGTGTTGCTTGTTAATTGGAAAATGTGGTCCTCGTTTGTTTTATTTAAATTTGCTGAGCGTTTTCGGTGGTTTTGTTTGGTAGAATCTGAATCGACTTTAAAGGCTTTCTGAGTCCTTAGTGTAGCATGCATGTTTTGTGGGTTTTGGTGCTTTTCTGTGCGTTTGTTTGTGTTTTTCCCTGGAAAAACATCTTATTTTATGTTCATGCCAATAATTAGGTGTGGAATCAGGAGGAGTTGAGGAGGACAGAAGTGTAAATTTTTCTGAAATTCCTCTGTCGGCAGAAAAGCCTTAGGGAGGCTTAGATGTGGTTCGATATGATTGTGTCAGAATTTCTGTTATCATGTATTTGTTTCAGCAATACCAGGTTTTCAGTCCATTTGTTTGCCCAGTGTTTTCAAGATAATGTGCAATCTAATTGCTAGCAAATTGTTCAGGAGCGTTCATTTATGATTGTGTTAATATTCCTATTGTGGAGTTCTGTAAGTAAGGGGAACCAGAATGTTTATGGCAAGATTTAAGTACTCCACTACTGAAGACAAAAAAGTCACGGTAAGTTTAGGTGCCTACCTGTTTATCAGAGTTAAAAAAGCATGAGAGTGGTCTATTAATTCTTGATGTCAGCCTACAAGCCTTGTATTTGAGTCCTGTTTCATTCATTCGTAATACAAAACCAAACAGAAGAATGACAAAGATGATTAACCAGTTAATGTCCTTAATTTACAGGCTTTGTGTATGACTTGTCTAAGCAATGTCTTTTTTTCTGATTATGTGGTGTCATACATTTCTTTAAATGCTCATCAGTTGTGAAGTGAGAATTTATTAAAATAAGATTTGTAGGATTTGTGGTTTGTGACCTTTTCTTGAAATTTGGCTTCCAATACAAAATTAGAGAGGTTTCAGGCATTTACTTTGGCCTCTGACGTTAAGGTGTGCATGGCTTGTGCATTACAGTGCGCTCTGCTCTGATAAAAACTTTTTGAAACTTTTTTTTTGCTTGTGGATAGTTTAAAAAAACCCCCTTACCTTAAGCTAGATTTACACATTTTAAGGCCTCTGTGATGTACCACCAAGTCACGTATTTTATTTTTTTAAAAAAGAGGTTTGTATTTGTCAGAAGTTATGATCTTGCATCTGTGATGTTTGTTTATCTCTTGTTTTTTTTCCTTTTATTACAGGATGAAGTACATGAGAGGGATAGGTTCAGCGACTTCTTGCTAATAAAACTGAGAGATGTGCTGCAAAACCAGAATAATTTAAAACTAATTATTTCTAGTGCTGCTCTAGATGCGAATCTTTTTATTGGGTATTTTGGAAGCTGCCCAGTAATACACAGTAAGTACTTCTCTTAACTCTTAAATCTGAGTATACTTGCCCCAGACTCACAGACTTCAGTGAACTGTAGCAAACTACTCTGAGTAAAGGCAGGTGGTGAATACACTCAGAATTACAGCAGTGCCTGTTCTTTGTGTATTCAGGTTTCTTGTTTCTTAACTATTTGCGCCTGCTTCAGAGGGAAGTGTTTTTATCGCTGGGAGTTCTGTAAATGCAGGAATGTCCTGGCCCTCTCCACGTTTAATTCAAGAAGTAGGAAAAGGTTATTGAAGTGCTGCCTCCATGCTGGTACAGGACTTAGGAGCTACACTAGTGTGATGCATGTTAATGCATTGCAGCAGATTCTAATTCTTCAGATCTCATAAAGGTTGTTACTGGATAAATCGCAGATAACTGTACCTGTTCAGTTGAGAAATACAGGAGGCCTAGGCAGGTTTGGTTTCATGCTTCAATCACGTGATTCTTTGTTTTAAAGGAAATCAGTAGCTGTTCCTCTAGGTAAATACTCAGAAAAGACATCCAGTTTCTGTTAGTTTATGGTCAGACTCGGTTACCTGCAGTTAGATGACTTTGAGATGCAAAGAAAAGTTCCCATTATTGCTGCTTTAATTTCATTTGACTGATCTTTAGGAGAGGCAAAATACAGATGTGTGGGAGGTGGGGGGGTTTGCGTGGGCTTGTTTTCTTTTTCCCACCCTCCTGGCTTGCAGGTTTTCTGCATGGGTGACCTCCTCTGGCAGCTCGCAGTCCTCTTCCTTTTTCAACAATGATGTCCAAGTTTATTGTATTTTGAACAGTAGCTTTTAAGAGAAATGCTTTATTTGACAATCAGGTAGACTCTCTGCATGTCAGCCTGTATTTTTAAAAATCTCAACAGTTCTAGGAAATGGGTGGAATCAGTTACTGGTTTGTTTTAGCAAATGTTCGTGAGAAGGAAACCTCGTTGGTTTTTTTACAGATAGAAGTGTTTCTTTCTAGTTCCCAGTTCTGAACTTCTGCCTAGTAAAATAAGGCTTGCAACTTGTTTGAGACAGGAATCTGGAAATTACACTTGATTTCATGTTCTCTGAATTTTTTTTTGCAGGGGAGAGCCTCAGCTGTGATTGTTGTGTGGCTTTCCAGTTTACTCTTCTTGCAGCTTCCTGTTCTTTTAGATGAGTGTATTTGTTTTGGAAATTCTGATGAGAGTCGCTCCGGTTTACCACAGTGGTTATGCTGGTTGTGTAGCAGGCCAATAGCAATTGGAAAGATGTTGTTTCCTTTTTTGTTTTTGGGAATTTAAGAATTAAAAGAAGCGGCTTTAGACTTCTGTCTGTTAATGTAATGAAAAAGGTTTGCTTCTCCTTCAGCAATGTGGCTGACAAAATCCTGACCACAGAAACCAACATTTTGTAGTTGTGGATTGCTGTAGTACACAGAGTTTGTGATGGGTGTTGGAAGGCTTCCTCTATGACAGCTTCTCGAAGTATGTGGACTGTAGATGGTTCTTTCTGAAGGAAAATCCTGAGTGATCTAAAGTCATCTTAAGGGACCAGAAATCAAAATGTCGAGATTTGAATTCTTCATGCGAAAAGCATCCTTTAATGTTCACAGATAAGGTCTAGAAAAGAGTCGTGTTGAAAAAGAAGTAAGGATAAATTATTAGGAGGTAAAGACCACTGGGATGTCTCATCTGTCCGGAAGTATTCAGTAAAGAAAGCCCAGCTTTGCTGAATCAGTTGAGGACGCTGAGAAAAGTCTATCTCCTCACATACTTCTCAAGAAAGAAAGTAGTTCAACACAAAGATGTACTGTCTCCTTGTGGAGTCTTGCACAAAGCTGTATTAATTGCTTGTTAAATAATTGCGTTTTTACTCCAGGTGGCAGGCTTACGTGGTGAGTTCTTGTTTGTAACCCTAAACAAAAATGGCTGTTTTCTTCTTCTCATTTTAAAAAATTGCAGCTAACAACTCTGAATCTTATGAGCATCTCTTGCTATAACAGCTGATATAATTGAAGAGGTTAATGAGAAACAAGATAGCATTTGACTTTGGAAATGTTTTGTTTTGTATAATTTTAAGAAAAATGAACTCCAGTGAAGATAATTTTTTTTGAAAAATAATGCTGTAAGTGAAGCTGGGGAATATCTCGTCTTTGATGGAATTTTTGTCCTTTCAGTCCAAGGAAGACCTTTTGAAGTTAAAGAGATGTTTCTGGAGGACATTTTGCGAAGCACTGGGTATACAAACAAAGGGATGGTAAAGTACAAAAAAGAGAAGCAGCAAGGTTGGTGACCTAGTTAATCGTAAGGGTTGGCAATGAGAAGCATTGCTTGATTGAACAAATGATTAACAGGATGATTTTCGTTAAAATTCCAAAGTCAGGAGATGAAATGAGACGTGATTAGATGACAGCAAGTGTCTTTAAGCTCTCAGCATTGGCATTGTTGAAATGTAATGTTCATGGAAGTTCATGCAATTAAAGAAGGAAATTCACTTTGATTCAGTGGTTGCATTCTTTTTACTTTCAGTTGATAAATGTCTTATTTTTTCTAATTACTATGGTGTAGAATTACATATAATTGGGGGCTCTGCCCACATGAAAACTACAGGAGCAGAGGATGCTCTGTACCTTTGGGTGCAAATTCAAGTGCAGCTGTTAAAGGAGGCAGGATTTTGTACATCTTGCACAAAATGTACAAGTTGTTCCTATTAGCATTTTTCACTGCATTCTACAGACATGGATGTATTTTTTAATAAGCATTCACACTCTTAAACTAAATATAATTGGTTCTCAGTTGATTAAGTAGCTATTACTTTGGCAGTTTTTCTGGCAACTGAAAGTAGTGATCCTAATGATCATTTAAAGAAAATTTTAAAAAAAGGCAAACCCCAAACTATAACATACAGTCCTAACTGGATGTTTATCCCAGTGCTCAGCTCTGATCCCTGTGGATAGAAAAGCTCAGTTAAGACACTGGTGTCTTCTACTGTTTCTTCCACTTGCATACAAAAGTAAGTTGTTACGTGCAGGGGCTGTATGACTTGCCTCCAGAATTCCACTTCTGGAGAAAGATCTGGGCTGAGATTGTGTAGAAGGTAATTCCTTAGGAAGCTCCTTTGACTGCAGTAATTTGGAATAATGGAGGCTTAGGGGGTTAAACACCAAAATGGTGGGTTTTACCTTGTTCTCACAGCACTTGTTTGCAGTGGTGCCCTTTGGGTACCCTTAAACACGTCATTTATGTTGGACTGTAGCAGCATTCTAGATTAAATAAAGCTGAATAGGTAAAACTTTGAGCTGCTGTAATTATTTTTTAATAGAAAACAATGGATAATAAAGATGACTCTAAAAATTTCTTGGGAAATACTTTGCATTCTAGAAGAGAAACAGAAAACCACTCTTGCTGAGTGGTGTTCCGCTCAAGAAAACACCAACAAACTGGCACGTCGGAGACAAAAATCAGTTCCAAGGGCAAGTGAAGAGTACAGTCTGTTGGATGATGGTGGTGACACAGTATTTAATCAACTGGTAAGTTTTTCCTTTTGTTGCAAGAGAAGTTTATGTTTGTGTTCCATTACTAGCCGTTTAAAGTGTGTTATCTGAAGCGCCGTAGGCTCTCAGGTATTAACGCATTTTAAGGGTCGCTTTACTAGGACGAGCTGCTCTGGCTGAAGTGGGCTTTTCGGTTACGGTGGTTGTACACAGCTTTTCCTCAGATCAAATGGCTCGACTGCCCCTGTGTGAGTACTTGCATAGGACACAGTCAATGCTTTAACTGATGCCTGAGTGGTGGATTTCTGATTGCTGCTGGGAAAACGTAACTGTTCAAATTCTTTGTGGGTAATGTGTGAGAATAAAGACACCTCTTGGAAGAGATTCATCTTTCAGTGTTGTTCTTTCTCATCAGACTGAAAAAGATGTGAATTGCCTTGAACCGTGGATAGTAAAAGAAATGGATTCGTGTCTGTCTGACATCTGGTTGCATAAAGATATTGATTCCTTTGCTCAGGTGTTCCATCTAATTTTAACTGAAAATGTCAGTGGTAAGTTTTGTATGTTATTACATAACAAAAAAGCAACCACAAATTTATTTAAATTTCTATGGCTACTTTCATCTGCAGTTTCAAATGTTGTTACTTTTGCATTCTGATGCCTACTGAAAAAATGAATAGGGCTAGCAGAATTAATGAGTTGTTTAGTTCATTGTTGTTGTTTCGAAGTATTGGCAGAAGTGTGCTTCTAAAACAATGTGGGATTCCCATGAACTGACTGCAGAGATGAGTGAGGAAACAAATTCTCTTTGGGCTGGAATTTGAAAGCAATATTTGTAGACTATTTGGAAAAAAACCCAAACACTTTTATTGGGTTTGCTGATTTTTTTTTTTCTTTTTTTTTTTTTTACTTCTCAGTTGATTATAAGCACAGTGAGACCGGTGTGACTGCTCTGATGGTTTCTTCAGGGAGAGGCTTTTTGAGTCAAGTAGAACAGCTGATCAGTATGGGAGCAAGTATCCACTGCAAATCATCCAATGGCTGGTAAAAAACAAACAGAGAAACCAAAAGATAGATTTATTTGTCAATATAGGAGAGAGAAAGAAAATTCTGTAACATCTGAATTAATTTGCTAACTTACCAGACTGCTGTAAGAGCTATTGATTTTGACAGCCTAAACCATTTCTAACTTCTGTTGAAGCACATTGTTTTCTGTAAATTCTACATGGAATTCTTAATTACACGGTCTTGATTATGGGCTATAAGCTTGGTTTCAGTATGTCTTATTTAAGACACTGGTTAGTGGAAAGACTGTAATCTGCTGAATTCCACTAGAATGTTTGGTGATTCTTATTTTCATGGAGTTACCTGTGTAAGAAGATCTTTGTCTTATGTTTCTAAATATGCTGTAGCATGTAAAAATATTTGTGAATCTGTAAAGACTCAAGTTTTGTGGCCATGAAGCGTGTCTTCCTATAAACAGGAAGTACAGTAAGTAATGGTAGTATGGAAGGCTAAGAATTAGGATTCCAGGGCTCTGATATTTGGTACCAACACTTGAAAAACTTGGGAAGGAATGCAGTTTAAAGGTAAACCAGTGAACTGCACTGTGAGGAGGACGACTTCTGAAAGACATGAAATAGCCCAGTATTTTCCCACATTTTGATGAAAAACACCTGGGGTGTGACTTTTTGGGATGACTTAAAGGGTACTGCAAACAGGCAGGTCTGATCTCTGCACACTGGTGTGGGCTTTTTAAAGGTATGGCACACTCTTTTTTAAAGGTATGGCACACTGTTCCTTGTTCCACATTTCCTTGTGCGTGTTTGTGTTGTACTCCTGTGTAAAACTGACACTCTTGTGTGGTAAGGAACTGAGTTACCTGAAAACCGGGTCGCTGTTACGCGTGTTCATGCACTTCAGAATGGGAAGTTGCGGATCTAGCAATAACAGCATTGCTAGCAATGCAAAAATGGACACAAAAGTGTGGTGTCAGCTGTCTCCTCGCGTGATGTGCTATTCATACTCGTCTTTTGAAGTGGAAAATCTGGTAAGAATACTTGTGCCACTCTTTCAGGACGGCTGTGGACTGGGCTAGGCGCTTTGGACAGACAGAGGTTGTTGATCTGTTGGAATCCTACAGGTAAGCTGTAACTGCTTTGCAGAAGGAGTTGTGGTGAAAGGAAATTTGAGGTTTGTGTTCTTTTAATCAGAAGAGGTTTTAGCTTTTTATGCTTCAAAATCTGGGCTAAATAGCAATACCTTTTTTTTGAGAATAGGAGTATTTCAAAAACAAAGAACAAAAACGTTTGTCGTCAGTGTCATGTTGTTTAGGTTAGCACAACTTGCTGATTCTATACTATGAACCATTTTATCTTCGCATGCTTATTTTGGAAACAAATCTGTCACGTGTTTTTATCTGTGTGTTGTTGATACACAATAGACATAGTTAAGAAACTTTATCGAAGTAACGTGTCCACTAGGCCATTCAAGAATGCTTCTTTGATTAACTTACAGCTATCAGAGTTGAGGTAGTGTTTCGTAAAGGTTACATTATTATAATTTCTCTTCGTGTAGTTTCTGCTAGTGGGAAATTTTTGGAAAATACGTATCTTTTTAAATATTTTTCCTTAAACTGATAAACGAGAAATGTCTTCAGACTTTCATTCCCTTACGGTTGTGTCTCAATGAAGGTTAAGAAAACTAAAGTTAACACTAAAAATTGAAGTTGCATGCTTTGTTGGGTTAACATTTAAGTCAGTGAACAGTACTAGTACTGTGATTCTCTTCTGCTACACTTAAAAATTAAAATTCAAGACCGGTGGTCATGTTGGTCTTGATCTAAGTTTGAGCTGATGGCTGAATGCAAACCTGAAGGGAACAGCCTTCTGCGTATTTTTTTATTACAGTGCTTCGTTCGGATTTGGAAATCTGGATGAAAGTTCCCTGGTCCAAAAAAGTGGTAGCGACCTTAGTGCAGAGGACAAAGAGCTACTGACAGCTTATCATCACAGCTTTGATGATGAAAAAGTGGATCTGGATCTGATCATGCACTTACTCCACAGCATCTGTCGTAGCTGTGATGCGGGTAGGTAAATACCCACACTCCCAGTGAATTGTTGTGGATTCAGCTTCTGATGAATCCTGCTCGCTCTTTGGAAATCGCCAAAAGTTAAAACCTTCCGAGTGCTGGTCTACGTGGCGCTGACATATGTTTGAATCTTCTGTTTAACTCTGCAAACGCACTTCCTTCTTTAGGAGCCATTTTAATATTTCTTCCTGGATATGATGAGATAGTGAGCCTGAGGGATCGCATTCTTTTTGATGACAAGAGATTTGCTGATAATGCTCCCAGGTAAAACCTTTAGTTTCTGTGGCTTTCCATTGCTTCTTTAAAGGATCCTTAAAACGTGCTTTTTGTCTTGCATTAGATACCAAGTTTTCATGCTTCATTCGAGTGTGCAGACTTTGGATCAGAAAAAAGTGCTTGAAACTCCACCTTCTGGCGTCCGCAAAATTGCAAGTATCAGAGGACTTGGTCAGATGCGACAGTGATCTGTTTTGCCTTTGCTTTCACAGTTACTACAGTTTTGGTTGTTTGGTTGTTTTTTTCATTGCAGATTCTTTCTACTAATATTGCAGAAACCAGCGTAACAGTCAGTGATGTTGTATTTGTCATTGACTCAGGCAAGGTGAAAGAGGTACGGCTGCCTTAAATTGTCTTTGGGAAGTGAACTTCCTAGTGCCATTCTAAAACACACGGTGCATAAATTTTGGAGAACTTTTTTTTTTAACTTATCAGTAGGCTGAGAGCTAGTGCCTGTCCGGCAACAGACCTCACTGAGAAGTTTCAACATCCATTTGTTTTATGACAAATACTGTAAATAGCTAGCTGTCTAAAAGCCCTGTAAAAACTAATGTAGGTTGAAGTGTTGATGGATTTTTTTTTTTTATTATTTTTTTTTTTTTTTTTTGTAATTTAGTATTTCGGTTTGATTTTTAAAACAAGTCCTCCGTTTAGACCACCACCTTCCTGAGACTTGGAGGACACTGGGAGTTCCTTTTGTCCTACTATTGTATCAAGTCCAAAAAGAACCCATTAAGCTTTTAAGCACTTTTTTGGGTGTGTTGCATGCCTATTCCTAAGTTACTTGTTCCAGAAAAGTGAGATAACAGAACGAGGCAATTTAAGACCTAGTGTATGGCTTTGAAAATGGAGTTGGATTTCGTAGGAGATACACACACCAAATTTCTGAAGTTCTTATAATACAATTTCTTTTGGTAATTTTACATCAAATCTAGGAAAATAAGGAGGTAATTTCCAAGCGAGATAAAGAGGAAAACTTTATTTGGTATAATAATGTATTTTTGCTTGCTTTGTGATATCTCAGAACGCAGACCTGACGTATCTTTTACTGACTTGCAATTACCTGTTGACTAGAAAAAGTTTAATTTCGAAAACTGTGTAGCACAAAGATACTGCAAAGGAGGTACCATCATAAATTCACGTGAAACCGAGAAGATATCTTTGTGCCAGAAGCTGCTGTATATATTACTGTGTCATACTTTTTAGAGAACTTCTGTTGGTAATCTAAATAACTAGTAACTTTTATTTCATGTGCCCTATTCAGTCTTGGGCTTATGTTCCTTTCTTTGTTTCTATAGAAGTCTTTTGATGCACTGAGCCGTGTTACAGTGCTAAGAATGGGGTGGATTTCAAAAGCCAGTGCTATCCAGAGAAAAGGCAGGTAATAAATGCCTCATAATGGTTCTTATTTCGCAGATCTCCACCGTCCTGTGTGTTAAGAATAAAGCACACAACGTAATAACTGTTTCTAGCCTAGTCCAGTGTCGTGTTGGGCAATGGCCAGCACTCATTCTCTGCAGATGAGTAGGGGTCAGCATGTATTTCCTTGGAATCATTTCCCAAGTTGTAGAAAAGTGATGCTCAGGCATTTCCCAGAGGTCTAGGTTGTTTTCCACCCCATTAATTTTTAACGGGGGGGAGGTCCCGGGTGCAGGAGAGCCAGCCTGAGACACGACAGGAACACCGATACAATTTGAGCATTGTGCTCCCGTTTCATTGTTTACCTTCACCAAGTTAGACTTTTTCAAAGTTCACGCCCCTTTCCCATGAGAAAGCCTCTAAGCAGCGGGGGAGCTGACCAGTGTATACCTTTTCCCAAGGCTGTTCAAGGCTGCTGGCTAGCAGGTGCCTTGCAAGCCTATCTTCAGCCTGAGGCCCCGTCAGGGGTACTTCTGCAACAGCCCTGGGATGCCCAAGCTCTCCTGGGGTATCTCATGCCCCTGTTCCACAAGGAATTCCTCTACATTAATTTGTTCTCCTTCCTCTTTCTCCCACGTAGCACCAGCAGTCACAGTGTCCACCTGTTTTCACACCTTGTCTTTGGGCAGAGGACTGCCTATTTCACTTTTTCCAAACTATCCATGACTTAACAGGCCACGATCGTATTCTTCCCAACACTGTGGGTGAGGGCTTGGAAGTTTTGTAGCAACAAATGCCTGTTTCATCAATTCTGTTGGCATTAAGCGTCAAGTATTTGTGTGTGAATGTGAGAATTTGCTGTCTCTGTCCCTTCAGTCACAAGTTATTTAATCTTTATTCTACCTTTTACTCCAAGAGTAACTTCTGTTTGGGGGATGCACAGGGAAGAAACGAAGTTTGCAGCTTAGAGTCCTTACAGCAAAGGATGATTGAGATTTGGACTGGTCTTAGGTTAGCAAAAAACCCACGGCCTTTACTTAGATAAGCCTTGTTTTTGTTTCTCCAGATTTCTCAGTGTTGGGTTAAAATTACAATAAAAAATTTCCATGCCATCCAAAATAATCCACGCTTGCAAAACTCAAACTCTGTGTGTGACTTACCCTTAGCAACACCTTCTTCACAGAACTGCTTCTGCTTTTCCGTTCTAAGTTTCTGTGTCTGTTTGTTGGCTTTTGGTTGGTTGGTTTTGTTTTTAGAAAAAAATCCTAATTTTCACAACTTCCCATACTTTATTTTCAAGGGCTGGGCGCTGTCAGCCTGGAGTCTGTTTTCGTCTCTTCAGCAGGCTCCGATTTCAGAATATGTTGGAATTTCAGTCTCCAGAACTTCTAAGAATGCCACTTCAGGTGCATGTTCAGTTTGAAATTGTAACTTTAAAAAATTTAATGTCATCAAACCATACTATTAATTGCAAAAAATCGTGTGTTGGGTTTGTTTCCAAGTCTTAGTAACCTTTTTTCTTCTGCCTTTGAACTTGCAGGAGATTTGTTTATACACAAAGCTTCTGGCTCCAATTAATTGTCCAGTTGTAGACTTTCTTATGAAAGCTCCTGATCCTCCGCCTGCTGTAACTGTCAGAAATGCTGTGCACATGCTTAAGGTCAGGAAAGGAATAGGTTTAGGTGGGAATTTCGTTTGATTCCATATTTGTGGTGTAGCAGCCTATCTTACTGACTTCTGTTTGTACTGAAGCTGTTTTTAATTACTTCAGGATGTTTTGAGTTCTTGTTTATTGTCTGTTTTCATTTTGTGTGTGGGGATGTGTTTTTCCATGTCGGGGAAGAGAGTGATTCAAAGTCGTCTCTGTTAATAGTTGGACTTGCTGTTTTAGTGTTTGGGAACAAGTCTCGTTCATGTCCAGTATTCACATCCTTTCTGCTTTTACTGTAAACTGATTTTGTCCACTGTCCCTGTCCCCCTCTCCTTTGTTTGTTTGTTTATAAACAGACCATAGATGCCATGGACCCTTGGGAAGATCTCACTGAGCTTGGTTACCACCTCACTGAATTACCTGTAGAGCCACACCTGGGTAAAATGGTGTTGTATGCAGTTGTGCTGAAGTGCCTGGACCCTGTTCTGACCATTGCCTGTGCTCTTGCCTGCCAAGACCCTTTTGTGCTGCCCACGCTGGCCTCCCAAAAGTGTGCAGCCATGCTGTGCAGGAAGCGTTTTGCTGCAGGGACGTTCAGTGACCACATGGCCCTGCTCAGGGCTTTCCAGGTAGGATTTCATTTCAGAGAGTACTCATCACAGGAGATCACCCATCAAGGCAAATAAAGTACCAGTCAACTTGGATGTAGAGTGGTGGACTGTGATTAAGGCCTTGGAGAAGACGTTATTTTTGCCTAGTGGCTTTCCTGTGTATTGGACTCATCAATGTGTGAGGGAACACTTTCTGTGGTATGTTTTGTTGATGTTTCCAAACCTTATAAGATTGTGAGCGTTCCAGCCATGTGCCAACAGTGTGGCTCTTTACATCCTGCTACACTGATAACTTCAAATCATGATCTTAATGTAATGATCTTTATTGAATCAATCATTTTAACTTGACGTAATGATCACTGGAGTGAATAGGTAAAGAGAATCTAATTCTTGAACAGAAAAAAAATCTAGTTTGATGCATTTACTTCCAGAGTGGGTTTTGCCTTCATTTTATTGACATAAATGTAGTTTTTTTAAAATGCATTTTTTAGTTTTAGCTAGTCAGACTGATAGGCAAATGTAAAAAACGTTTTCAGGCGTGGCAGAAGGCACGCGGTGATGGCTGGGAGAGAGCCTTCTGTGAAAAGAACTTCCTATCCCAAGCCACGATGGAAATCATCGTAGGAATGAGAACACAGCTGCTCGGCCAGCTTAGAGCCTCGGGTAAATAGCTTGGAAGAAATTTTAACCTCGTTTTAAAGTCCAGCCTATAGAAATTGTAACAGAAATAATGTTCACTGGTGTCATTTTTCTTACTTAATTTGAATCAGACCTTCACGTACACGTTGATGCAGGGTATGGTGTAGATCAGTGTGGCTGATCTAACCGAAGGCATCCTCATCTCCACATGGCACTGCATTTCAGTGTCGAGATGAATTTCTTTGGGTCATTATGTTTTAGTAAATTATTCCCATAGGAAATGTCTTTGTATTGTAGAAAATAATTGTATTCTGTGTTAGTCTACAACCCCTTATCGGGAGGGATTTCAGTGTAATGGTTTCTTCTTGATGCTGTTAAGGTTGGCAGTGGTGAAAGATGCAACAAATTAGTAGTTTATTTCACCTTTGTTTTCAAATTCCTTTTGGGAGCCAAGCACAAGCTAACGTGGCACCGTTTTGTCCTGTTCTTCTGACAGGTTTTGTGAGAGCCAGAGGAGGAGCTGATATTAGAGATGTTAATACTAACTCTGAGAACTGGGCTGTAATTAAAGCTGCCTTAGTGGCCGGGATGTATCCCAATCTTGTGCACGTAGACAGGGAAAGCCTGGTGTTGACTGAACCAAAGGAGAAGAAAGTGCGATTTCATCCTACCTCTGTTCTTGGTCAATCTCAGTATAACAAGGTAAAATCACTTTGAATTTCTAGTTCACAAAATAGAGCACTAGAATCTATCAGATGTTTTAGAGACGTCTTTTCCTAGTTGTCAGTACTTTAAAAGCAGCAAGGGCATTAAACACTGCAGCTTTAGAAAATACTTTTCCTACCAGTTGGTAGAATTGGAGTTGGTTCATTTTTCCATTGTTTCAATTAGTCCTTTCTCTAGATGGAACAAGGCAAAATGACAAAAAACCACCCCTAGCTGTAAAATTGTTGTAAAGATATAATGATCCCTGCTCTTAAAAGCAAGAAGTTCTGCTCTGAAACTTTTCTTCTTTAACATCTCTTTTGAAAGCAAAGTATTTTGTTTCATGGTGGTAGGATAATTTGTGCATCTGGTTGAATTCTCTCATGCTTTTTTATTTGCGTGTATATTTTTATTTATTTTTATTTTTATATACGTATGTGTTATATACGTATATAATGATATACGTATTTCTTCCTAAAGATACAGAATCACAGAACGGTTTGGGTTGGAAGGGACCTTAAAGCTTATCTCGTTCCAACCCCCTGCCATGGGCAGGGACACCTTCCACTAGTCCAGGTTGCTCAGAGCCCCACGCAGCCTGGCCTTGAACACTGCCACGCTGAGGCATCCACAGTGTCTCTGGATAAAATAAGAAAGATATTGAAATGTATGTTAACTACAGGTAGAGGGTATAATAGCCCCGTCTTATCTGCTCTTGCACAGGTTCCCCCAGCAAATGGACAAGCTGCAGCCATCCAGGCCCTCCCTACAGACTGGCTTATCTATGATGAAATGACGAGAGCTCGCAAGACAGCAAACATCAGGTGCTGCTCCGTTGTGACACCTGTCACCGTGTCCCTCTTCTGTGGACCAGCCAGACTGCCAAGTAACGCCTTGCAGGCATCTTCAGCCTTCCGAGGTACACTGGAGTGTGGATTTGGAATGTTTCTATTGGCATACACCAGTGCGTGGTGTGCAAAGCTTCTTTTTCAATCATTTTTAATGCATATATTGGCGACTTCTGAAATAACAGTGTAATGATTCCTGTAGCTATTCAGGAATAGTTTGTAGGTTCTGTAACAAATGTCTCAGTTTTGGGATTCCTTACAGATTCATATCCATAATTGACACAGTTCTGGGGTCTCAGAAACTACAGTGCAGTTTGTAAGGAGAGAATGCAGCCACAGTGTCTAATGATAATACTAGTACTGAGAAGTGTAGCATGTGTGTTCTTTTTCTCCAGACTGCTTTATTTGATACTTCAGACCAGATTATTCAAACTGAATAATTTAGAAACAATCAGTATGGCAAACAGGACATACTGCTTCTAGCCGACACATGCATTTTCAAGATATTTTCCACTGATAATTTCTAATGTCAATTAGCTGTGCTGTTAACTAGAAGTAATGGAGAATATATAGAAATTTCCTTTTTTTTTCTTATTTAAGTGGAGTGCTGTAGGAATGGAAGCAAAAATAACTGCTGCTAGTTCTCATAGGTTGAATCAAACTAAAAGTCCAACTTATTTGTGAAGCTTTTCTGTCTTGCTTTTAAACTGTTGACCTTAGAATAGTGTTCATGCTGATTGAATTGCACTCTAGGAAATAAGGATTCCTAATTAATAGCCATACGTATCTATAATTTTTTTTTTTCTTACTAGGTCTTTATCTAGTAATCTAGTAAAAAAATCTGCTCTTTTACTAGGAAATAGAGCCACGTGTGGTTTTAGAAACAGCTTCGGGCAACAGCTGGATTGTGGCTTGTGAATACTGGTGAAGGTACATGAGTTGAGTCAGGCCACATCAGTACAGGTTTTTACACAGTAGGATCTTCAGCAGGTCTGGCTACTTGACTGCTCCTATCTGGAGCAAAGACTCTGCAGTGTATTTGCAGAAAAGAAGAAGTAGTTTTACAACAGTTTACATTGTAAAGTCAATTTTAGAAGGAAAAATATTTATTGCTGGTAATACGGTAGTGTTCAGGTTTTTGTATATAAGTAGAAATAATACAGAAATGCTAATGCACCTTTTGTCTTTAATTCAGGGGGAGGAGTATCTAATGATAGCAGTGACAGTGAGATGGAGGACAAAACAACTGCTGATCTGGCACTACTGAAGCTGGATGAATGGCTTCATCTCAGACTGGACCCTGAAGTATGTAAGAATTCACTCCTGTGTTTGCTTCATGTAGAAGGATTATAAAAAGATGTGAAAAGGTTTTTGTAACATTTGAGTAGCCAAGAATTTTCTCTAAGAAATGTCATGGTTCCGTTGGGGTCTGTCAAACTAAGTACTCTGTGATTTAACCCGTATTTTGTGAGCTCATCAAGAGTTAAAGGGCTTCAATCCCCTTTGGCCCAGAGTTGTCACGTGAATTCACGTATTCAACGTGCAAGTCGCAAGGTTTCGTAACCTACCACCCATACCTTTCAAATCTTGTACCTATGAGCAAAAAGACAAAAAATAATTGGTCACCTAATCCAACAGTGAGAGTGCTCATCCCTCTTCCTCCATCATGGTGTGGGTGTCCTGTGTCTCACATGAGGGAGCAGGAAAGCCTCAGCAGTCCAGATGCTGTTGGATCTGCTTCAGAAACTTTCTGGGCAATATGATGTTTTATGTGTCTGAGCTTGGCAGTTTTGTCTGTTTCCACAAGTGAGCACATTCTGAAGAGACTGCCAGACAAAAGATAAGGGCTGCAGGGGACAGCAGGCTGCACGTGACAGTGGCTGCATAATGGCCCTATTGCCCTTTCTGGCCTCCTGTCCTGCCTGTGTGGTGCTCCATCAGGCCACAGCATGAGCTGGGATAGCCAAAATCTGAAAAGGAGCTGAGAGAACAGTCACGTTGGCATATTGTGTTTTTCTTTCTCTGAGAGCATCGGATCGAAAAAGGAGCACTTGAAGCTGGAGTTGCTGAAAGAAAGTTGCTATCAGATTTCGGAAGGAGAAATAAAAGCCTCTTTGAAACAGAAGGCTTTAGGTCATTGAAGAGCTATGGCTGTGGTAGGAGGTAGTTTATGGATCATGAAACACTGGAACTTACCAGCTCTAATAATAATGCTGTCTGTCCTAGACATGTCCAGAAGAGTGATTTTTAAAAATTTTTTTTCAATGGAAGCATTTCTGATAACATGGGAATTAGACTCTAGTCTTCTGAATTTAGTCATTGCATTTGAGCAGAAGTCTGTGTAAGAAAAATGTCACTTAGAGCTCTTTTCCCTCAGGTATGACTCAAGAGTGCGTGAGTACAGATTGATTTGATAGGAAGGGCATAAAGCATGAAAAAAGTGGGTTTTCTAGAAAGATAAAAAGGAAAAAAAATCTGTGGATTTGCAATACAGTGTAAAGTTTAGTACAGAGCTAAAGGAAATGTTCCAAAAATTACCTTGCGTCCAAGGAAAAGAAAGTAAATTAACATCTTACTTTAAGTAAGAGTTATTCCCCCTCCCCAAGACCTTGGTCTTGCCTTTCAGTTTGGACCTTGTTCTCCCTGGAATGCGAGGTGCTGCCTGATAGGAAAGAGTAGGGTACTCTCACCTGCCTGATGTAATTTTCATCAGTCTGTAACAGAATTGGAATTCATTACAGGCTGCTGGGATGCTGTTGCAACTCAGGCAGAAGTGGCACAGTTTGTTCCTGCGTCGTATGCGAGCTCCTTCTAAACCGTGGTCTCAAGCTGATGAAACAACTGTAAGAGCAATTACAGCTGTTCTGACTGCTGAAGAACAGTCTGCAGGTCTGCAGCAGCCTTCAGGAATTGGCCAGAGACCGAGACCTGTGACTTGTGAAGAGCTTCCTTTGGCATCTACATGGAAGTCAACCAACAGTAGAAAAAGCTCAACAGAAACTGAATTCTCTGACTCCTCTAGTGCTGAAAAGTAAGATGTTGAGGTCTTCTAGACACTGTAGGTTGCAGTTTATGTATGCAAGCACCACTTAAATTTCTGCTAGTAATAAGGAGGTGGAAATAGTGGAAGTACAGTTGAAAGGTGTGATACTGTCCTATGCTGCATTGTAGTTTCACGGAGAAGTATTTCATACATGGGCCTGCTGTTTGAGAGAGCAGTCAGGAATATTGTCCATGAATTGTGATCTTTGAGAAGTAGCAGACAAGGTTTAGCAGTAGCATTAAAAAACAATGCATGACCGGTATGGGTTTTTAGTTAGTGTTTAATATATGTTGTAGTTGCTGTAATACATGTGGCCATGCAGTAGGCTGACAGGTATGTATGTAAATTGTTCAGTGAGTGCTCGTGAAACTCAAGGCATGTCCTTTTTAGAGTTTCAGTGAAATCTACATCTCCTGCACTCCACCAGCCAAAGAAGTACAAAGAAAAAGACATTTTGCTCTCCAAACGATCCTCAGATGACAGATCAGCTCAGTCCTCAGTGAAGCCTGCAGACAGCGGTAGCTGTCCCAGCCCCTGTGCTAGTCCTTCTTCTCCAGTATCTGCAAAGGTAGAGTTCTCCAAAGTACCACCCTGCTCTTCGAAAGTAAAGAGATGTCTTGCTGATACCATTCTGCAACAATTAGGTATTTTACGGCTAAATTAGGAACCTGACTTAACTTTTCATTTATAACAGCTGCATAATACTTCCTTCTGGAACTTAAAATCTAGACTAAATATCCTTGTTACGCTAGTTTAATACAGCAGAGATAGTATTTGTGGACTGCTGAGGTAAAGCTATCCAAAGTAAAAAAATGGGATTTTTTTTTTTTCTAATAAACGGTGAAGGTGTATTAATTTTTTTCAACTAAATTAGTACATTGTACACACACTTCTGAAGTTTTTGGATTCTGCCTTTCTGTTTCTGTAACAGCATCCGTTGATACAGATTCTCTTTAAATACTGTGTTATCTGTGTTACCTGCCTTCTTATGACTGCTTGGGGTTTTTTGTGAAGGTTATTTTAACAAAGCACACATTTAACGAGCTTGTTGTCATAATTGTCCCCATATACTTGAATGGTAAACTGCAGTGATACTAAACAGATCACTGAAACGAAACCTCACGGACTCACTGGAGGATTTAGTAATTCCTCTTGAGTTTTTCAGCTTTTAGGTTGAGCCAGTGTAAAAGGAAGAAGACATGTTTCCTGAAGGTAGAAATGGGAGTGGTGTGCTGTAGGCTGCAGTCTAGGATGATTAATTTTGGTGCCATCTCAAGGCGTGTCAGACTTAAACAAATGGTAATTAATCACTAGACTTTTTACTCCTCTTCTGCTCTACTTGTTTTCGGCTCCTCACGGAGGAATTGTTGAGAAGTGCTTTTAAAATGTAAAATAGGCGTCGGATACATTTTACAGCCATTTCAGACAGGACCAGCTGATTTTACGTTTCTTCCAGAAGCTGGAGGAGGAAGGGAGGAGCACAGTCAAGGATTTCTATGTTCGTGTGTGTAATGCTTCAGAAATAAAGCCTGGTTTATTTTGTTGTATTTATTAATTTAATTTATTTTTTCCAGGGTTGCAGATCTCCTTCACCAAGACAAAATATGCCAGTTCGGTACTTTATAATGAAAAGTAGCAACTTGCAAAACATTGATATTTCTCAACAGAAGGGAATATGGTCCACTACGCCAAGTAATGAAGGGAAACTGAATGGAGCTTTTTGGGAGAGCAGCCTGGTTTACTTAATATTTTCTGTTCAAGGGTCTGGATGCTTTCAGGTGAGTCCTAATCTAAAACTAAGTATTAGCAGTAGTTGGTGGTTTAGGAGGGTGCAGCAGATGACTGTGTGTAGTGTGGACAGCTTTGCTTATGACTCCTGGCCTTCTGAGAAGCAGAGCAGTGTGCAAATGTCTGTGCTTGCTGAAGAAAGAGCGTTTAATTCTTCTCTGAAACATGCTCTTCTAGTTAGCTCAGTTTGTCCCTCGAAGGCGGAGACAGAATTGCCTCCAAACATCGTGAGTCAGAATAATGTTTAAACCCTACATTAATCCTCTTAAAACAACAAAAAGCGCCCCAAAAATCCTGACAAAGTCAGGGATTGCTACTCTTTGCATGCCAAAGTGTGTATTGTAAGTGAGCAAGGAGTTACAGGCAAGTCATAGCTTTCTAAAGCCAGGAAACTCATACATTACTCTATTAAAATTTTAATAAAAACTGGTTTTGTTCACTTCCAGTTAGGAAGCTGGCCATGATTCTTCCAGAGCTGTGTCTTGACTTCATGTTCAGTGAGATACATGTCAACAGTTTGTTGGTCAAATCTGTGGTCAGTTTGAAGTTAAAAACTTGACCTGGTAGTGCAAAGTTGCACGTTAGCTTTGAACCAGCTAAATTCAGTTGTTCCAGCTAAAGAAAGGCCCGCTTACTTCTTCATATATAAGCTATTTGTAAAAATGAGCTGAACTTAAAATCTAAGGAACCAACCAAAACACAGCTGTCTTGGCAATACCACTGAAGGACTGCAGTGACATACGGTGTACGATGATTTGGCAAACGCAGGTGTAATACTGGCAAGTAATTTTCAGCAAGCCAGTTGATACCGAAAATGGGCGGTTGCATTGGTGCTCTCAGACAGGGAAGCGGGGAAGGGAAGACACGCCGACGTCAGGAGTGCAGGTGGTTGACCTTGCCCTGCCCTTCCAGTTGTGACGGGGCACTGCACCCTCATGGGAATGTGGGATTAACTTCCCTATTAATCTTCTGTTGTCCCAACTGTCTCTTTCTAGTCCACATTTATTTTTTTTCCACTGTTCCTTTCATTAATTCTCATTTAAGTCTGCCTTGAGCTATCTAGGACTGCATGTCTTACAACAGCAGTGAGTGCTGGTAATTTACACAGTGAACTGCATCTTTTGGACTGCTACATCCTAACTGGCATAAATTCACCTGAATAGTAGATCCGTTGTCTGTGGGGTTGGGTTCACTTCTGGTTTGGTTGGGGTGTGGGCAAATCAGGGCGTCCTGAAGTAAGTTAAATGCTATCTCGGGTTTGGGGTTCCTTTCATTTTCTTTCTGAATACTTGTCATGGTGGAATTTTGTCCAGCTTCACTAAAGAGGGAAATAAAAGCAGCTTTGACTTCTTTCTTGGAAGAACAGCTACACTGTCCCGGTTCTATGTGAAAGTTAACGTAGAGGGAACATGAGAAGGAACAAAGGGATTTCTGCAAAAATAACCTACAACTGACAAGGAATGTGAATATCTAACGGACTATTCTGTACTAGAATATTCATCTTGATTTCCTTCTGCTTCAGGTGGTTTTGCAACAGCTTTTTAATCTGTTACGAAGCTCAAAAAACCTTCAGTGATAATTTTGTCATTGAGGGACATTCCTTACGGTCAAACCCTACAAGGCATATTTGAAGTGGAAAAAGAAGTGTTACTTCTAACTTTCTAGATGTAAAACATTTTGGAAGCTCCAGCTTCATGGTGGAGAGTGTGTTAATCACTTTGAAACTATTTTGAAAGTTTCACAGGAAGTTCAGTTATTTATCTCGTTCTGCCGCAGACAGATGTGGTCCCATTATGTCTGTTCTTTCCATTTTTGTCCCAGGGGTTTGCTAGAATGGGTTCAGCAATTGGGCGTGAGAAAAGTCAAGACTGGGGATCTGCTGGTTTCGGAGGTGTGTTTAAGGTGGACTGGATCCGAAAAGAAAGCATTCCTTTTCAGTTTGCACACCATTTGCTCAACCCGTGGAACGACAGTAAGAAAGTACAGATAGGTAGAGATGGCCAGGTAACGTTACTCTCTCCTAAAGTTTTCTTCACTTGGTAGAACTGTGTATTTTTTATTGGCTTGTTCAGTTTATCGCCACTTGTTCATGTGTCTGCTAATCTGAATCCCAGTTCATTGGTGCATTGTACCTTCAGCGAATGCAGAATTACCGCTGAAGTAATGGAGACATTTTGATAAAATCAAAACAGTTTCTTGCTTACGTGTTTAAAAAATGATTTAAAGGTGGATGCTTCCAAAAAGAAGTTGTTGGGGTTTTTTTGTAATTTAGTTCTGGAGGTTTGTGCCATGTTTGGTTGAGATGTATTCTCTTAGACAGTCTGTTACACCCAAATAACTGTTCATAATGAAAAGATTTTTTCTGTAAAGCCTGAAGAGAATCCCGAGTTTTGAGGTAAAGCTTAGGACTGTTCTCAAATCTGTTAAAGCTCTAACTGCAACTACAAAAAGCCAAAGAATTGGCACAGAATTTCTCTGTGGCAGTTTCTGCCCTCTCTCCATCCCCTCCCAAAACATCTTGATGACTCAAGAGCTAAAGTTTTTGTTTCACCTTCTCTTCTCCAAAACTCTCTCCAGTTGTAAGAAACTGGAGGAAAGAAGTACAAGGAAAGGACAGCCACTGTATTTCCTGTGACCTCTCTTTCCACATTCTCCACCACGCTTGATGGAATTCAACTTAAAAGATGTGGAAAATAATGATCTTTAGTTAGTAAATGAGTGACCTGTGGGAGGTACGAAGTATCTGGTGTGTCCGTTCTTGTGTATGGAGGTAGTGTGTTCACTGGAATTATCTTTGTGAGAACTGACATCTCACTGGGAATGGAAACACCCCAAACACCCTCTAGGCCAGGGTGGCTTATGAATGTTTTTATCTCCTGCTGAGCCCTAGTAAGAAAACCTTGCTCTGCTGGGAGTTCGGATGTTTGTCCCAATAGCAAAAGGGATGAGCTCTTGTAGAAAGTTTGAAAGCAATCACCGGCAACCTCACCTAATTCAGTAATAAATAGTTTCTGTATGCTCAATAGTAGCAGTGCAGATAACTTCCTGGATTTCCTGATCCTTTCTAGGAGCTGGAACCACAAGTTGGAGAGCAGTTGCTGAAGCTTTGGGACCGTATTCCTTTGGCAGGAAAAAACCTGACTGAGCGTGCCAAGTAGTATGGCAGAGGTAGTTACTCCTGCGTTGCTTCCTGGTTTTGTGGTAGAGGAAAAGCTGTCCGCATACAGTGTATCATCACAGTACAGTCTTTGTAGCTTGTGGAAGGAGAGGTACACTTGGTACTAAATATTCTATTCATTTTGATTTTTTTCCAGCTGGTTTAGGTTGTTGAAACATCAGCCACGAGAACCAGCAGCACGTCTACAGTAAAGATGAGGAAGAAGGCGGCGCAACAACCTCCTGACGTTCTTAGTCATGCTGTGCAGCTAGAAGTGGAAAAATAAGAGGGAATTGTGTTGTTTTCAGTGTTTTCTTGCCAGCCTGGTTTTTGGCTGAGTTGGTTTTTTTACAGTAGTGTGCAGCTGATACTTAAAAATACAGTTAAGTTCAAAACAAAGTTTGAAACAACGGACCCCTTGTAAGTTGTCTGTGGGTTTAAAATAGCATAGCAGACAGTTCAGATACGCAGTTTACAGTTAAAGCTTTCTCAGCCCAGTACAAGGTATGAGAATGTAAATGTTAATTAATCAGTCTTGCAGTTCAGTTAAAAAATAATAACTCCAAATATGTTGAAAGGCTCCGTAAGTGTTGGTTGAACTTCTGCATCCACAGTGCAAGAGAGAAGAATGTAGTCATATAAACACCTAAGCAGCTGGAGATGTGAATTTTTAATTTATTTAAATGTAATTATTTTTAATTAGTTTAATTTTATTTTATTTATTAATTATTTAATTATTATTGGATTCGATTATTTTAATTAAATTTCATTTAAATAAAGAAGAAGGAGCATGAGACTTTTGAGACTGGGTGCGTCCGCTGATGTTTTGATTATTTTTCACCTTTAAGATGGGACTCGCCCCTTGACAAGCTGAAACAGTCTTTCAGAGGCCTGCGGCCAAGTGGCACTTCAATAGTTCCCTAATTTAGGCACTGGTAGAAGAGTTGTATTTCTTTAAAAGAATATAAAAAATAATTACCAGTACAATTTCCTTGATCATTTAACATAAGTCTTCATGCTTTCTTTCAAGTTGTTTCTTTTTCTTCCATACCACTACTGACTTGGTTTATTTGGCTTTTTCTTAGTCCTTAACATACTGTACTGTAAGGCTGGTATAAATTCACTGTGATCACTGTCAGCACTGTTTGTGGCCATTCTTTGGCTAAACCAAAACTTCTTTCTGCTGCTGAGCCTCTACCTATTTTCTCATGTCTGTTCAGGATATTACCCTGTGCATCCATTTTGCCTTCTGTGTAGCGAGCTCCATACATGAACCATCAGTTTTACCTTTGCCAGGACTGACTGGGTGCATGTAAGGCTGTACTGCCTAATACATTGTGTCTCAAGACAGTGCATGAGGCTCTTGCTGCCTTTTACAGTACTTCCAGGCCTGTGCCCACGCAGGAATGTGGGGCAGTAGTGCCTTGTACAGATTTACAGGGCCCTGTGCACTCCAGGGACGGAGCTGGCCCAGAGAGGGAGCACAGGTGGGGTGTAATGTTTGGTTAACCAGCCCAGGTAGGACTTCTGCAGCTTGATGATAAAAAGGACAGTCCAGCCGTGGAATTTGCATTCCACAAGGCCACTGGCCAGTCTAGAACACTTGAGTGGAGAAGAGGTTGTACCCTGCTTGCCTGCCTGACAGAGACATGGTCGTGGTAAGTCTTTGTATGCCCAGATGTTAGATCTAGCCCCAGTCATGGTGAATTACATGATATTATTATTATTACCCAAGTAACTGTACTACTGATCTGTATTTTCTCGTGCACTGTATTTAGAGGTGGACCGTTTATCCCTTAAGCTGTTGGTCTGGTGTCTGTAACCGTCTGCTTTTAGCAGGGCTGCCTAAAGCCCTTACGCTCCAGTAGCAGAAGTGGACTGCCACTTTCTGTGATGATACCAGCAGCATCATCAGCCTGCAGAAGAACTCCAGCACTGCAGCATAGTTTTTAGAGACACCCCACCTGCCTGATCGTGACTGAGTGTGGTCATCATACCTGCAGTGAAAACTAAAGCAGGAAGAAGGGCAAGGACCTGAATCTATCTGAAAAGTAATAGGGCAGCAACAGCCAGCAATTCAACACAATCCTTGCATTGGTGATGACAAATGGGAGAAATGGCCTGTGACCATCCCCTCAGCAACAGTAAAAATCCCAGATTGGAGGTTGTTCTGTGTTAAAGAGTAAATTAAGTTCTTGCAAGCTAGACCATTGTCCATAACTAGAGTGCGGAGGAAGGGAACCGTTGGAGTCCCTCGCCAGCCATGTAGCCCTGGGAGAGGGGCCCTGAGGGCACACACACGGGGTTTCCCTGCCCCTGCTCAGCCTCGTTCCCACTGGTTGGTTTGTGTTCCCTGCGCGGGCAGAAGGACCCTTGGTCCCGTGACTGGAACAGTTCCTCGGCAGAGCCCCGGCCATGCGGCTGGAGAAATAAACATCTCTGAAACATCTAGCAAGAATCTGTCTGTCCATATATATTTCCTTTCCACGGGACTCCTGGTTTGATATATGCGTGTTGCAGTATCCCCACTGCAACAAATGGTGGAGAATGCGGGCAGAACGATCCCCGATCCCTAAGCGACTGATTTGTGTGAGTAAACCCTGGAAACTTTGGATTCCTCTTCTTGGTTTTGCTTTGCTCTTCCATATCTAAACTATGGAGGAACCGTGGGAAGACTCTTGGCTCTCAGAGCCGCATATGGACATTTATCTTAAAATGATTCTTGAACAACGATTTGTAAATTTTAGCTTGATTCAAGCTCAAAAAGAGCTGAAACACTTCCTGGCATGGTTGTTTAAGAACTTTTTCTATGTTTCTTGGGATTTAATTCTTACCAACGGCTTTTGGAAAAACCGTTTGGACACAGTTAATACTGGAGTCAAAATATATGCCGATGGAAGAATATTTTCGTGAATATTATTTAGTTACCGAGACTGTTGAGCAATGTCAGCTGTGTCTTGGCGAAGGGAAGTGTGCCTCAGGGACCGTGCAGCCCAGGCCACGTGCACCGAGCGCTCTGCGAGCAGCAGCGAGGCAGTTCCCGCGCGCGGGCGGAGCCACGCGAGCCGCAGTGTCGGTGGCGGAGTGAGGCACGGCGGGACCCGGCAGTGCCCGCCCGGCCCCACGCAGCGCGTGGTGGAGCGAGCCCCGGGAACGCCCGACCGAGAGGGGCGGCGTGTGGGCAGCGGCGGTAGAACGGAGCCGCGCCCAGCCGAGACGCGCGCTGGAGCAGGGCGCGGGGGGGTCGTCGCTCGGGGGCCCGGCCGAGACGTGGGTGCAGCGCCCGGCAGCGGCAGCGAAGCTGCGACCAGAGGAGGCGACGCGCGGAGAACTGAGCGGCGCGGCCCGGCCCGGCCCGCGCAGCCCCGAACGCGACCCCGGGAAGAGCGCGCAGGCACCAGCAGCTCCGACAATTCCAACACGGGAGCGACCGAAGGAGAGAGCAAAGACGCAGCGAGACAGAAAACAGCAGCCACTCGGAAAAAGGACAAGATCATAGTAACTAAGATCTTGGGGATAGTAAAATGGTATAATGTTAAGCAAAATTATGGTTTTATAACAAGGTGTGACAACCAGCAAGACATACTCGTGCATAGAACTGCTATTAAAAAGAATAACCCTGAAAAATGCATCCCAAGCTTGGGAGATGGAGAGGTGGTGGAATTCAAAATTATACGAGGTAGAAAAGGGTAACAAGCATCACAGGTCACTGGGCCTGATGGTGTTCCTGTGAAAGGCAGTATATATGCTAAAAATCGTAGTTATGTTAGACAGTATTTCCATTGTAAGCCCCCCCTACAGTCTCCCTTTCCTAATCCCACCTTTCCCTTTTACCCTATGTCCTATTACCCCCAGTGTATTCCCAATCTGTTTTTTCACCCATGGTTTCCCTCACAAAACCATGCTTTTGCCAATTGTTTCCCCAAAAATCCCTTTCCAGTGCCGAGTGGGGGATGAAAAGGGGAAGGGAAGAAGTTAAACCCTCTCCTGCCTCAGTTTCCCCACAAAGCATGCCCGGAGAGTCCTGTTTCCCTTCTGTCAGCCCTAAGATGTTCCACAGAATCTGTTTGGACATTTAAAGACTCAGGACGGTGGCTTGTTTTGTTTTGAAACTGTTCTTGTTATGTTTATCCAGTTGTTTTCATTCTCCTTTTATTAAAATAAAACGGGTGAGGTGTTGGGGTCCCTCCCCCGCCGTGTAGCCCTGGGAGAGGGGCCCTGAGGGCACAGACACGGGGCTTCCCTGCCCCTGCTCAGCCTCGTTCCCACTGGTTGGTTTGTGTTCCCTGCGCGGGCAGAAGGACCCTTGGTCCCGTGACTGGAACAGTTCCTCGGCAGAGCCCCGGCCATGCGGCTGGAGAAATAAACATCTCTGAAACATCTAGCAAGAGTCTGTCTGTCCATATATATTTCCTTTCCACGGGACTCCTGGTTTGATATATGCGTGTTGCAGTATCCCCACTGCAACAGGGAACATAAATAGGGTTCTGAAGGATGGCCAAGAGTTTTGCAAAGTTTGTTCATACGTGAACAAAACTTGGCTGAGAAGCGCTGGTTCAGGACAACTCCAGTCATGTTCCTCAACACAGAAGGTACGAGCTTTGCCAGTGTCTCATGGGAAAATGCTGAGCTGTGCTGCCTCCTCAGGAACATATTCCTGCAAACAGGTAAAGGTGGCAAGTTCTTTAGCCATAGACTTTTTGTTGTTGTTAAATACTGTGTAGCGTGAAATCGCTAATCTGTCGCAGCTATTTGCTTCAATATTTGCTTTCTTGCCTTTTTTTTCCCCACTATTGAGCTGGTGTAATTTCTGCTCCATCATCACAACATCTACAAAGACATGGTGGGCTTAATTGTAGTGAGGGATTTTTTGTAGCTTCCATTTTAAATGCTTGGCACTGGCTGTTGTAGAAATGA